>NW_005871249.1:1355195-1414225 GCF_000147115.1 Myotis lucifugus
TGCCCCAGAATCATCCCCCTTGAGCTGTGCATCAAGAGATAGAGGGGGCGAGCGCCCAGCTCCCTAATTCTTTGATGCAGAAGCGCATTGGAGGTGCTATGGAGACCCTCGATGCCCTCGTGGTTATGGCATGGTCGGCAGAGGCCACAAACCCCCTATTGAACCCTTCCTCTTCCGTGTGTGAGTGGCAGGTCCTAACCTCCTTTTCACCCTTCTTTTGTCCAGGTTGGGAATGTGCCCCATCTCCCAAATGGACCGATCTTAAAGCAGGTCCAGGGGTGACTTTAGGGATTGGGCCTGGCCCTTTGGCCAACCGGGAGCAGGCCTAAGCCTAAGCAGCAGGTCGTTATCTCCCGACGGCCCAGACTGTGAGAGGGCACAGGCCGGGCTGGGGGACCCCCCCCCCCCGAGTGCACAAATTTTTGTGCACCGGGCCTCTAGTATATATATATATACACACACACACATATATATAGACATATATATACATACATACACACACACACACACACTGATAAAACAAACCAAACCAAAAAAGAGTGGAGAAGGCTTCTGTTGAGCTGATGGCAAAAGGAGGTATCCTGGGTCACGCTGCTCCTGAACAAAACAAGTGGAAATACCAAGGTACTTGTCACTCTGACATTCTAATAAAAGATTCCTCTTTCTTGTTAGTCATACATTTCCAGCCCTTTCCTTACGGGGCTTTTCCTTCATCAACCTGCATCAACTCCTCAGAGTCGGCACTATTCCTTGCTAGGCCTCTACACCAGTGGCAGAAGTGACAAGATACCAGACAACAGCTGGGCCAGGCCTTCTGGGTTTGCCTGAAAGAAGAGATATAAATAGGTATTACCTACATCTACGTGGCAAAGACTGCCACTGTGTTTGATTTCTCAGAGGCTATATGTACCTCATGCTTGAAATTCCTAAGTACTTCATTAAATATTTGGCTTGAACAAGAAAATGATTACAGTACACATGACACAGGTCTTCGTGAAAACACTGATAAATCGGATCGCTTGCCACTCAGGATATTTTGTCTGTCAGCTGTCAGCAATAAGACCCTGAAATGTGGAGTGAGGTACCCTTACCTACCCCAGCCATACTCTTCAATTTGTCTTATCCCACTTGAGCATTAAAAGGTGGACCACTCAAAAATGGGGTGTTTGTTTAAAAAACAACAACAGATTCTTAGACTCCATCTTTGGAGATTCTCATACAATAGGTCTGTGGTAGGACCAGAAATTTACCCTGTTTAGAGCTGAAAGCCATTTCTACCTACCTACATTTTACAAGAGGCTGTATGGGGAGAGGGAACGTGTAATTCTTTAACAGCTGTCAGAAAGGCTACATATTCAGAGAAAAATATATTTCTAGTAAGAAGTGTTTTTAACAATAAAAGAATTGTTCCATATTCAGAGAAAGCATCTTACTAGCAAAACTTAAAAAAAAAACACAAAAAAACCCCAACGACTTCCTATTCCAAGTGTAGTAGCTCAGAGCTCCATGGCTACAAGCCTATGAAGAGTGCTGCCTGCAAATTGGGCTCAAACAACAGAAGAAAGTACAAGATGCTATCAGCAGGGACAGCAGCTGGCATCACAGCATATGTTTGAGAACTCCAATTTCAACCCTCCTGTCCAGTACGGGGCGGTTCTGTAGAATACTGCAAGACCCATGGTGAAGTTCCAGAGGCAGACGCTGAGCTATTGGGAATGCGAGACCCAAACGGCTGGGAGCCCCTGACCAGGGACATGGAGCAGGGCAGTGTTTGGACAGCGTGGCTCCAGCCGAGTAGGTATGCTTGGTCTTATTCAAGCCCTTCTCCCCAAAGTGTTGTCAGTCCTGATCATAAAGGAGAGAGATCTCTCCCATGAGCTTTACCTGAGTTACAGTGGCTGTAGGACTGGTGGTCCATGTATTTTAAGCGGGGGGGGGGGGGGGGGGGGGGGGGGGAGGGGAGGGGGGGTGTTAACAACAAAATAGACAACATCAAAACCTCCCATCAGTACTACAGAAATCTTAAGCAGAATTCGCTGAAATAGTTCAATATAGTTGTCCCCACCTAAAAGCCCAGTGAGAACAGAGTGCGGGCTAGAACACTTGTAGGGTACCAGAAAACAACCTCAAGGCCCAGACACTAGTCACAGACACCATTTGAAGAAGCACAAAAGTGATAATATGGCGAATGAGAGAGCTTCTCGTGCCGACTGCACCTTCAAAATGCTAAGAGAATAAAAATATGACAACATAATTAGACTAAGTTTCTTCCAAGTCTACAGCAAACATTTAAAAGGTCCCATGCTTCACCTTCGAGGTAATTTAGTAATATTTTGTTGACAACAGATTTCTAGACTTATTATCGATTTTGTTATAGTCAGTAACAAAGGAAAACTTGAAACGTGTTGTATAATTGCTCTCAACAGAATTTTCTTTTGTAACTAAAGTAATAATATCAAAATGAAAAGCTGTTTGTTATATTCTACAACATTTTAACATCCAACTGAATAGGTTTTAATGTGAGAGATACTGAATATGTAAATCTATAATGCTTTAAAGCTTTGCTAACTGTCACATCAGGTATATATAAAAAGGATAATATAATCAAAATGTATGAGGGTTTTTTTCCCTCTTTTAATTTCCAGAAAGAAAAAAATAATCAAGGAAGATTAATATTCTGTCATTATTATAAATGTAAATCCAAAATGCAAGAACAATGACAACAAAAAACTAATGCAGCGTAAAAGTTATATCATTCTGTTACAAATAAAATCACTCATTTCATATCACCCAATTTTTGCATCTATAACTTGTCTAGAAATACATTAGGAGCATAATTTCTTTGTGCCCGAATCCAGCTTTGCCAATATTTGAATTATTTCCTCTGGAAAGCCATTTACCTCTGTAATTCATGTGCCTGGTACAGGTAGTTTTTGTTATTTATAGGACTATTAGGTGATAAAAAGATCTTATCAAGTAAACTCTATGAAATGCATTGACACTAAAAATAAACAAGAACCACTCTGTTTCTTTCGAAGCTTAGTCTCTAACATTTTTCTTCCTTTTTTGTTATAGCTATAAAAATGGAAGTTCACATTGCCAATTCTCAGTAAATGCTTTGGTAATTCTGTATATGTAGGCATATTCAAATAGATGACAAATACCCTAGGTGGCCAGGCCATTATTTCTTCATAATAAACCTTTTAGCATATGCTAGATCATCTTCTGATCATTATTTGTACTTTGTACTTATTCAAATCATTGACATCGATTGCAAGTTGAGCACAATATTGCTGAGTCTGAGTCCCATTGCACCACACTGGACTGTCTGCTACAACAGTGTTTCCAGTCCAGTTCTTCAGACAGCTTTAGTTTACATCCTTAACACTTCTCTTATATTGTGCTAAAAATGACACTTTCTCTAAAGTTCACCTAATGCCACTGCTTTGCAAGCCCATAATCATGCACTTCCCCCGCATGTCCAGACCACTGCATCCTGAAGAGCAGTGTGGAAATTCACTGCCTCTAAGTCTCTGACATCTGATCAGAGGCTTCATCCTGACATCCGATGTGAAATGTAGTGCAATGGCACGATAAATGAAACCTGTCCCAGAAATAAAAATGACACTGATCAGGATTCAGATATTAGACCCATATAGCACAGCTGACAGTACCATGGCTTTGCAGGCCTTGAGAATGGGTTTAACTAATGATGGATGTTACTGGTTGAACCTGCTAATCTTCCAAATATGACATTAAGTTCTTGGGGTAATTTTCTACTTCTTTCAGCTTACTATTTCAAGGCTACAAATGAACAACATTCATCATTATATTTCATCAGTATACCACCCATGTGAATCCAGGTATATGAGAACTATTTTATATGTAATAGGCTGATACACAACTTCTGGTTCTACTATAACAGCTTTCTAACCCAAACACAGCTGTCATCTTCAACAAAAGCACCGCGCTCTAATGGTTGAGGACTCTGGCTCCAAGCCAGGCCTCTAGGGTTGAATTCTAGCTGTGTGGAAGTGGGCACATCACTTAACCAATGGCTCAGTTTCCTCATCTGTGAGATCAGGCTGTTATAACAATACAAAGCTTTTAGAAAGGCATGCCATGAAGTAAGCCTTCAGTAAGTGTTAGCTTTCTTGGTATTCTTATATTTATTTCTTCCACAAATATTCATTGAACATCTAATGTGAGAGGTTACCTTTCTAGACCCTTGAAATAAAATAGTGAACAAAGCAAATATCTCTGGCTTGTGTGTGTGTGTGGAGTGAATATATGGATATATAACATATGTAATATATATGTGTGTGTGTGTATATATATATATATATGTATATATATATATATATAATGTAAAATAAATTATACACTAAGGACATTAGGTAGACACACTGATTTTTTGGGGAGTACAGACAAGGCAGTGGGAATAAGGACCAACACAAAGTCCTTAAGGTAGAAGTGTGTTCAGCAAACAGTAAGTCTTCAGCAAACAGTAAGTCTTCACCAATGTGTTGGTGAAGACTTAGATTTCACTGAGTCACATGAGAAACCATAATAGGAAGGTTCTGAGCAGAAGAGTAGCGTGATCTATGTTGAGAATAGATTATGGTGGAGCAAGGATAGAAGCAAAAAGAGGTTACTACAATAATCCAGACAGACGGTGTTGGTAGTTTGAAGTATGTTCATGGCAGGTGGCAAAAAGTTATTGAATCCTGGATATCCTGTGTGTTTTATGCAAAAGGACATTAACTTTATAGGTAACAGAATTTGTAGTAAAAATTTAGGTAAGGTCCAAATTCATAGTAAATATATATTGCAATATTTATACTACTACAAATCTAGAACACTTACATTCAATTGGGGATACATGAGTTTAAATAAAATCTGCATAATCAGTTACATTTAGGTTTATTAAAGAAAAGAGGTCACCATAAAGTAGCATATACTTTAATTATAAAGAAAATATCTTACCTCATTTGTCTGTGCAAGTTCTATTATCTCTTTACATTTTCTCCTTTGGAAGATTCATACATTTATAGTCAACAGCTCTTCTGTAGCAAAGACCTATTCCCAACCAGGGGCATGTTTTCGCATCTTATAGGGTAACTACTACTTGCATATTTCTCTGAAATATCCTACATGAATGGCACTAACACTATAAAATCAAATTCTTTTAAATGTCAATGTTCTCCATAACAACTAACTTATCTTTGTCAAGCTTCCATGCTTCTGTCAATAACACAACCATTCTTCTAATGATCTAAGTTTCCACTTGGAAATCCCTGCCTATTCTAGCTAAATCTTCTAAAAGCTCTTGTCAGTCTGCTGCTCACAAACCTTTGAAAATTTAAAATTGCCTCTAGGCCAGTCAAATCCCTTGGCAATATAAGTCAAATGCCTTTGAATCAATCAGTCCAACAACCAATAAATAAATCCAACAAATATCTATTTGGTACTTAAGAATAGGAGATACTGCACTCCATACAATGAGAAAAACAGGTAAATATAAAACATGGTGTTTCTGCTCAATAAGAAACAGCATATGTGCATGAAAAGCTATCTAATCACAAAGGCCAAGTACAAGGAGGCCACTATGGTGAATGCTCCAGATTTAGTAGACCAAGATTTGAGTCTGTGCTGGAGTTGCCTCTTTTGTAAAATACTACTACGATCCTTTTTATTGAGAAGTGCTATAGAATTAAACATCATAATTAATAGGTACTAAATTGCATGATATTTAATAAAGGCTATAATGTTGGCTATGAATTTAGCTATGTGTTCAAGGGAAATAAAAAAGGTGAAGTTACTGTAGGCTGAAATAGAAGGAAGAGACTCCAAAGATGGTTACTTGTAAATAGGACACTTCGATGGATTTTGTAGGGCCCTGCTGTTGTACTTGAGCCTTGGTTGTTTTGGGCATGTCAGTGGGCGGAACTGACATCAGGCTGACTGGCTGGAGGGATGGGCTGGAGGGGAAAGCTGTTAGTGGGGCTAACCTCACTGGAGTTACGTTAGCAGGGCTCTGGCGGCAGGTGAGTTCACCCTTCGGGTGTATTATTTGTGGAGTTGGTTGAGTGGTGCTCTGGTCTGAAGCCAGCCACCAAGTGTGTTGGTTCTGGAGACTCTTGGGTGGGGTTCCAGTGCAGGCTGTCAATTGTGCCCAGCTAGGGGCCACCTACTGGGAACTACCAAGTGATGCGCTGTTGGTTGCCACTTGTGATGGCCTTGGAGGTGCTCGGGAGAGACCATGCTCCCACTAGTGTCGGACTTGATACCAGCCAGCTGCGAGTTTGACATGCTTGCTTTAGTGGGACCCACATTGTTAACTGAGGCCAACTGCTTTTTGAGCTGTGTTTATGATTGTTTATTTGTAGTTATGTTCAGGCTAACACTGGTCGCAGCTTAGGTCAGGTCAGACGGCCACCTGATGGGAATTACAATGTGAACTGAGACTGGTTGCCCCTTGTGCTGGGCTTAGGGGCCACTTAGCAAGATGTACAGTGCCCACTGAAGCCAACCCCTGATAGTCTGAGGTTTGTGGACCTATAAGGTATTGTAGAAAAGTCCACAGCGTGAGCTGAGGCAGGGGGGTCCTGGAAAATGCTCAGGCCAGGCCCGCTGGTTGGGTGGGGTGGATTCTCAGGGAATCACCAGGGTTGGGTGAACACTGTTAGCTAGGTTAATGATTTGATGCCCATCTGCAGCTGAGAGCTGGGTGAGATAGGGCTCCACAAAAAGCGATGGTGCCTATACCCGGAGAGAGCCATCCGACCCCTGCTCCTCCAGCTTTCACCCTGACGCCAGTAAATTCAGTTCCTTGCTGTGCGTCCCTGATATCTTAAGCTGCTGCTCCTGCCCTGGAGCCCAGAGTGAGTAAGTGAGTGAGTATGTGAACGAGTCTGGCTCGGCCTCTCAAGAGAAATGCTTGGGAATCCAGTAGTTCTTGTCCCACTTGGATGCAATCTCTGCTGGTTTTCACAGCCTGTAGTTATGGGGACTCCTCTTCCCAGCACTAGTGCCTGGGGATGGGGTGAGGACTCTTGGCTCCTTAGGTGAGACCCCCACTGCCCAGATATCTTTCCAGATTCTTAATTGCCACACGTGGGTGTGGGGCCAGCTGTTCTCATCTGTGCCCCTCCTACCAGTCTTGTGGCATTTTTTATATCCTTGGTTATAAGACTTCTCTTCAGCTAGACTCCATGATAGTTGTTCCATAATTCAGTTGAAATTTTGATGTGGTCGTGGGAGGAGGCAAGCACAGCATTTACTTACTCCACTATCTTTACTGGAAGTCTGCATAATTATTATTAGATTATCCAGTTATGAAATATTTATCTTTGTATTAGTATCTATCTTGTATTACAGACCACATTTTAATATAAGTTGGCTATACTATAAAAACACTGATAATAGTGTTATCTTTTCTCCACTCTTGCAAACATAATTTTAGGATAAAGGTTTCTTCTATTGACATTTCAAATGCTTTTTAAGTATTCACATTATGACTTTGACATCTGTTTGATAAGTGCAAAATCATAAGGAAAGTTTGAACTGAAGGGTACTTTCTTAATTAGCTTAAGAATTACTATTTTAGCTGAAACCGGTTTGGCTCAGTGGATAGAGCGTCGGCCTGCGGACTGAAGGGTCCCGGGTTCGATTCCGGTCAAGGGCATATACCTGGGTTGTGGGCACATCCCCAGTAGGAGGTGTGCAGGAGGCAGCTGATCGATGTTTCTCTCTCGTCGATGTTTCTAACTCTCTGTCTCTCTCCCTTCCTCTCTGTAAAAAATCAATGGAATATATTTAAAAAAAAAGAATTACTATTTTAATACCTAATTGAATGACTTTGTTAGATTATACATTATAGAAAATCTTTGTTCTATTTCCTGGGAAAGCACTTCAAATAGAATATTGTTAAGAGAGATAATATTTTCTTCTTTTCATTGCTTCCTATTGGTAAAAATAAATACAAAGAGCCCTGGCCAGTGTGGCTCAGTAGGGTGGACATTGTCCCATGCACCAGGAGGTTGCTGATTCAATTTCCAGTCAAGAGCACATGCCCTGGTTGTGGGCTCGATCCCGGGTAGGTGGCGGGCAGGAGGCAGCCATTCTATGCTATGCTCTCACATCAATGTTTCTCTCTCTTAAAAATCAATAAACTATTTTAAAATAAATACAAAGAATAGTTCTACTAGGCTCTAAAATGAAAACAAGCACCAGATATATAAAGATAGCATAAATATATGCCTTAATAGCCATTCATTATTCAAAGGAGCACTATGCTAGATCGGAGTACTGCGACAATAAAAGGTACAGTGACTGTCTCTAGATTACAATCTAGTTCAATTAGGTACAAAACAAAACTGTTTCTCTTAGACTCTGTTGAAATCTGAGAGATTCAACCAGGCACAATATGAGCATCTTAAAAAACTGTATTTAACTAGCATCTAAAAATCTGAATTTACAACATATAAGAAAACAAGTAGTAGAAAATGGATGCCTTGAATTTGATCTCTGTTGAGTCACAGCACAAAGATTCAAGCTTTATGAGCAGGAAGGGGAATATGGAATTTTACCTGATTATAAACAAGGCTTTGAGCGTGAGGCAATAGATGACGCCATAAAACTAATTCTGTGTCTAAGAAATGTGCTAACTGAACAGCCCCACCTGCCATCCCCACTGGCGGGAGCAGTACTAAGGTATGCAGGAGGGCCCTCTTGTCATCCATAACATAGTCACGCTCAGGGACAGAATGCAGTCTGCTGAGAAAGTTTTATCAGAACAAGCTGTCAATATGTAAGCAAGAGTCATTTTAAAAGTAGTTTGGTAGCTCTATCCTATTATAAAAATTGGTTACATAAAGATTTTATTCAGTGTGTATGTTAATTAACACATATGGCATTATTATTAGGTAATCAAATCCTATTTAACAAACATGTTCATCCGGATTTCTAAAAGTGGGGAATCAACAAGCAAGAATCTCAGCAGGTCTTCCCTGGCCCAGAGTCTAAATTAAACAGTAAAAGATGGCCTCTGTGCGGCCTCCTTTGCGTAGCTGTTTCAGCTTCTAGAAAGGCCTTGTAGAGGCAAGTGTCCTGACCTCTCCCTGCCTAAGCGCTAACTACCCAAGGACATGGGCTTATTTCAGAAAATAGGAAATCCAAAAGCTCTCTGTTATCTGAGCTTCCACTGGCAACATTTTTCTAATCTTGTTTTGGAAACCACTAACTCTTTGAGGAGGGATTACTTCAGAAATACCACTAGCTTTTCTGTGTTAACCTGAAGTGTGGTTTTTACTTGTGGGAACACATGACAAATACTCTCTTCCCCCATTCACTTTCAGACAGGACAGCTATGAAGCAAAGAGCAGGTGTTCATTTCTAAGCTACAATAGAATGACAATTCTTGGACAATATAGTTCCAAGACATTTGCACATAATTCTGGTGGTTTTAACTCCCCTCTGTGGACCACAGTTGTCTGTCATTTTCAAGTGTGTCTAGTAATGCTGAAACCAAATGAACCTCAGGTTTAACAGTCTGATGTAGATACTGGAAAAGCTAAGAGAAAGTTAGCTTTGTCTGTGTTACTGTTATTTATTTGTTTATTTGAGCAATATAAATTACCTAGAAATAAAGGTCATGCTTCTGCCCCTCCCTGTTCAGAACACATCTGGAGGGCAGTATGCAAACTTGAGCACTAGCAGATACGCCGGGGGACACTGACTCACTGCAGAGCAGGACAGAGAACAGTGACCAGGCTGGGGGAGTTACAGATCTGCCTGTGACAGCAGGTGAAGGAACTGGAAATAGGTTGCCTAGAAAAGAGACCAGAATGATAACCCGCCTCAAATGTTTGTGCAGCTGACCTGTGGATCTTAGAAGGCATCACTCTAGGAGACTGGGGGGGAGGGGGAGATTACTAGCATTATGCATTTCCAAGGAACAGTTTTCAACTCAATACAAGAAACATCTTCCCTATAAATAAAGCTAAAACTAGCTGGCTCATGAGGAAAAACAGTTCTCATCTAAATTGTTTAATAAGAGGCTCAACAACTATTATTTACTGTAGATGTTGTAAAAGGGTTTCTAACTCAACTAGAGGATTCTGGCTTTGATAACTTCTAGTCTCCTCCAACTAGAAGATCTATGAAAAGTCTCTAAAGAATAAATGCCAAAGTTCAAAAATGAGCCCCATCCGGGCCTGAAAACAGAATCTCTTTTTTTCACTCCACACACAGTGTTGTTTCCTTATATAATGGCTCTTTCATTCTCACCCCATTGCTATTACCTCGGTCGCAGCCTTAATAACTTGAAATTCATCAACAACCTTTTAACTTATCTCTGAGAACTGAGACCATCTGTGTCAACATGACTTAATAGTTTCTTCAAAGAAATCTTCGCTTGGTAAAGATAAGATTGTAAAGCAAAAAAATAAAAAAATAACCTTACTGTTTGCTTCCAGAAATTCTTACAGATCAATTTATCAGTGACAGTCCACACACCTGCAACAAACAGCTTACTTTAAGATTCTTGCCTCACCATGTCCAGGAATCCTAAGCTATTCTGATAAATATATTTAACTGCCTGTCTTAAAAAGCCCACCTTTAAACCATTTAAGTCCAGATCCCAAGAGCCTATAAATACCCACCTCCTTCTTTTTCCTACTTCTGAGAAACTGCAAAGACTTTCCTCCTGCAGTGAATTCTAGTGCATTTAGCTTTGCTTGACTAACAGGTTGTCTGGTGACACAGGAGAGTTCAGCATCTCCATGCACCAACGTCTACACTGAACCACTGTCTACCCCCTCCACCCCCCAAACACCTACTTACCTACTGCAACAATAACTTCCTTCCTAAAACATTACTTGTCATATACTCTTCTCTGGCTTAAAATTTTCAGTAGTAAAACATATATTCACATTTTACAAATCATCTTCAATCTCAAAAACACTGTTAGGTAAAGGTATCCAGACACATACTATCATTCCTTTTTCAAACACAGGAAAATTAACCTATGGTGACAGAAATCTAAACAGTGGCTACCTTGATGGAGAGGAATGTAAATGGAAAAGGGCCTGAAGAAACCCCCAGGGGGATACAAATATTACACTGTTTGTACATTTTACTTCCAGAAAATTTTTTAATTTAAATTTTTTACTGTTGACAGTATTGCAGATGTCTCTCATCACCCCCCCTTTGCCCATGTCCACCCAGCCCCCTTCCCCCCGCCCCCCGCCCTTAGTTAAAAGTCAGTTTAAGACATCTGACTCTGAACAGATGTTAAGCACTGCCCAAACCCTGGATGTTACACATAAAACAAACATGAGATTCTGTAAGGCAGAGTGAAAGCACACAGGTTGGGCATCTTAGGAACCAAGGAACAATGATTCTCTGCATTGTTTTTGCACTTCATATGTCCTGGACTGGATGATATTGGAGAAACCAGTATGCCACAAACATCAACGGGAACAGATTTTTAAAAAACTCCAACAAAGGCCTGCTCTTTCTGGCCAAAGGATCATTACAAGGGAAAAAAAAACACCACTTTTAGGCAAACATTCTCTCAGGTCACTCTTTTTCATATGATCCCACAATTTCCTACTCATATTATTGAGAGAAAATTTCCAAAAGGGCTTCAATGCCCTTCATAATCCAGCACCAAGTTTTCTTCATGGCCTCAATTCAACACCCACAGGCACGAGTCACATCAAATGACTTTCTGTCCAACCTGTCCTCTCTATCTTGAATATACTTTCCACTTGTCCTTTAAGTGGTAGACTATTAGTTTTTCCTACAAACTCACCCTGAGAAAAACAGTCTTTCATTCCTCCTTACTCTGTGCTCACATACTTGTGTTTTTTTATCATGATTACAGCTCTTGTTATGCTGATAAGAAGTGAACTGTATATTTATATCTCTACTAAAGTATGAAATTCATGGATGCAAGAATTAAGCCCAGAATATTGGCATAATGCCAGCGCAACACAGAGTGAAAGGTGCACAACCGTTATTCACTGAATTGAACAGAATTGATTTGAAATGTAAATACTGCTGGTGGTGTAGCATGATGAACTTCATTTTTTCTGAGTCAGTGCCTCTGGTTTCCTATACTCAGATTATTTGGATTTGGGTGGATTTGGATAACTGTACCTCATCAGTGAGGCTGACTGCTGTTTAGGACAGGTATATGCAATCTCTACAACTAATAATAGCTTACATTCAAATATATGCCGTAAGTAGATTGAATGTTAGAATATCCTTAATGTTGACCCTAATCCTGCTTATAAAGAATGAGCTAGCAAGATGTTTTATATGGGTTTTTGTTGTTTAACTTTTTTTTTTAAACACAGAATATCTTCCCATTTATTTACATCTTTCACAATTTTTTTTATCAGTGTTTACAATTTTCAGTATACAGGTCTTTCACCTTCTTGGTGAAAGTCAAAATTTAGAGATCTGTGAATGGGAAAGTTAAAAAATATAGCTACCCTAATACCATGTTTTACAAAGAACTGTGGGTGGGATCGCTAGCACAATGGGCTGATTGGAATCAAGTAGGTACAACATCCTCAAAGTTTTCTGAGAATTTTATTGGCATTAATAATCACCACTCTAGACTGAAAAAGACTGCCACTGATCTAGGCTTAAATCAATCCTTGAACTGTCAATCATCTGCAGACAGAAAGTAGACTTAGGAAGCTGCTCAGGCCTGAAAGACAGCATACACTTCTACACCAATTTTTCAGATGTGCTCACAAGGAATCACGAGAAAATGAAGAATCTCCCACAGGGCCACAGGGAACTATGGACTAGGGGGCTACTGTCAGGTAGCAGAGCCAGGCCTTGGCGAGTCATGCTCTCCGACAGTAAGGGAGACTGCCTTCACAGCGTGGGCTCTATGGATCAGTCCACCATTGGCTGCATGTCTTTCATTATCTCCTTGCTTCTGTGACTTTTGTTGTAAGGACAACCATTTGGTCAAAAATATTTTAAAGTTCTATTACAACTCTAAGTGCTTTTTACTTAACATTAAATTAGCTTTTTCTAGTGCCTTCGTTATGACCTAATAGAAAGGCTGTTCTCTTTGTGACCTGCACGAACTCTAATAAACCGCAAAGTATTTCAGTGGCTCGTCACTCTTGTCCAAACTCTTATGGGAGGAAAAATGGCATGCACTATCAAGATCTAAAATTCATCAGGAAATCCAACCATAATTAACAAAGCAGTAAACTTCATTCTGCCTTTAGGCTGTTTTCTGGAGCATAATAAAGTGTTTGTGTATTTTTCCAGCTGTATTGAGATATGATTGATATATAACATTGTATAAGTTTAATATGTACAACCTGTTGATTTGATAATATATTGAAAATTGATTAACACTATAGTCCAGTGTTAATTACCACCATCCAGTCACATAATTACCAGTTCTTTTTTTGCAGTAAGTACATTTAAGATCTACTCTTATAAACTTTCCAGCATATAGCTTATAGATCTTATATCTGGAAGTCATTACCCTTTGACCAATATCTTCCCATTTTCCCTACCCACAACCTCTGATAACCATCACTCTACTCTCTGTTTCTGTAAGTTTGTTCCTTTTTAATTCGACATATATGTTGTAGCATACTAACACAATCTATTTGTCTTTATCTGTCTGGCTTACTTAACTAAGCATAATGCCCTCAAGGTTCATTTAAGTTTCCAAAATGGCAGGATTTCCTTCTTTCCATGGATTAGCAATACTGATATATATCTATATATAGATCCACTTATTCATTGAGAGGCAGGTAGTTTGTTTCTATTTCTAGGCTATTGTGAGTAATAGTGCAATGAACATGGGAGTGGGGGTGAGATCCTGTTTTCAATTCCTTTGGATATAGACCCAGAATTAAGATATTTGCATCATATGGTTCTATCTTTAAGCTTTTCAGGAACCTCCATATTGTTTTCCATAGTGGCTGTACTAGTCTACATACTCAGCTATTTATTAAGGAGTCTTTCTCTCACTCCCATTTCAAAGGACAACTTTGGCGGTAAAGTAGCCTTCTTGGGCATTTCTTTTTTCTGCACTTGAATATATCCTCTCTCTTTCTTGGCCTGCAGGGTCTTTGCTGACACATTTGCTGATAGCCTGCCGGGGATTACCTTGTGTGAGACTTTGTTGTTGTTGCTTTTAAAATCCTCTGTCTTTTGTTTTAGACATTTTATTATTACATGTCTTAAAAATGATCTTTCTTATTGAAATTCTGGGGTTACCTACTAGCTACAGAACCTGGATATCCATATATCTCCCATGTTTAGGAAGTTTTCAGTATTTGCTTATATAAACTTTCTACATCCTCTCTTCTCCTTCTGAGACTCCAATGATCTATACATTATTTCTTTTGATGGTGATCCATAGGTTTTGCAGGATTTATTCCTTCCTTTTTATTCTATTTTTATTTTGTTCCTCTGATTGGGTAATTTCATTTAATGTTTGTAGCTCACTGATTTTTCTATTTAGTCAAGTCTGCTGTGAAAGTTCTCTATTCGATTCTGTAGTTCAGCGTATCTTATTCTTCAGCTCTGAATTCTTTTCAGAACAATAAAAAAATGGTTTTGTTGTGGGGCAATACCTGGTTCTCCATTCCCTTGGGGCCAGTTACTGAAGGTTTCCTGTATTCCTTTGGTGGTGTCATGTTTCTGATTCTGTGTGATTGCTGTAGAGATGTGTAGGTGTGTCAGCACTTTAATTAAGAAGCAGTCACCTCTTCCAGATTTCATGGGCTGACTTTGGTAAGGAAAGCCTTTCACCTGTGGGCAGGTGCACATGGAGTCTGCTGTCACTGGAGTCTAGTGGTCCAGGGCACCAGGTGTGGGATATGTGGTACCACTAGGTGGGAGGGAGGGGAATGATGTGTCTTCAGCTCACACCACAAGGTGTCCACGCTTGCACCGTGCACTACAGCGCCCCAAACTGGCTGCCAGAATTGCTCCTGGGCCCCTCTGATGGTGGGACAGACTTAGGCAGTTGGTGTCTGACCCGTGTGCAGCAGCAGAGGCCAGGGGTGGCTGCAGGTGCAGTCCCAGGCTTCAGTGGAGTGGGAGGAACTCAGGCAGCTGGCATCAGCTCATGCAAATACCTATGGGGTGAAAGCTGGCAAAACGTGCAAGGGGTCCATGGATCCCTGTGCTGGCTGTTGGGTTCCACAGTGATGAAACCGGATGTGTTTTCCCCAGAGCTGGTCTCTGTAAAAAGCAATCACTCCCACTGTGTGTCTAATAACAGCCCCCGCTTTTCTTTCTTGATCCTGGCTGGCTCCGGACAGCTCAGCTTTGTTGGTCTCGGTGGAGGGAAATGGAAGCACCTGTCACAAGGTTCCTCGAAATGCTGGACAGGGGAATTCTTTCCAGCTGGGAGCTCTTCCAGGGCTGGGCAATACCCCCAACGCGATGGGATAACACAGGCAAAATGAAGCCAAATTCCTTCTCTTTTTGTGCAATTCCTCTCAGGTTTGGTCTTTTGTTCCACTGTGTTGCTAAAACTTCCTCAGTGGACTCAGTAGGTCTCCCAGAGCTGTTTATTTCTGTGGATAGCTACCTATCCAATCGCTGATCTTTGTGGGGGCCAGGGAGGCTGCTTCTCTCATGTGACCATTTTTTGCAAATATAGCAATTTTAAAACTCACATTAGTTATCTCAGACCACTCTACCCTTATTAATACCAGACTTTAATTACAGATAGCTGAACACTTAAATCCAGGTTGATTGGCATTTGCTAGCATTAATAAAATAGGAGGAAGAGAGAGAGAGAAAGAGAGGCATAACGATTTGAAAGTTTCTAGAATGAAAGAAATGCTAGGAGAAAAATGCAAAGTAAAAAACTTTCTATAAAACGAGAATACCTTCAGTGATATCTTTATCAGTAATGAAGTCTAAATCACAACTTAAAGGGTTATTACAGGTAAATTACAGGTTATTATTTTAATAAACTGGGTAGTTTAAAATATGTTGAAGATGATCCATGTTTTCAGAACTTAATATATTAACCAATAAGCAAACTGGAGAAAAATAATGCTTTCTAGTGATCAAAACCTAAAATTAAACAATACAAGAACACCGTGAAGACATTTCAATGAAAGGTATGGAAAACACTTCATTGTTACATAAAAATGAGGAATGGCACAGGAGAAATACCTTCAGTATCAAAATATACAGTCAGATACTATAATCACCTAACAGCACAAACTTTTTTTAAGACATATTACTTTCAAACACAACAATAATGTAGATATTTCTTCTTTACATCTAAGGCTTACGAGAGTTTGTATGACTGTAATAGCCATAGGGCTCCTGGAAGACAATAGAGAGTGGAATTGCTCTGTCTTTCACACTCACATTCCAGATACTGTGAAGTTTTTTAAAGCATGTACCATCGTTGATCCCATGTAATTGAGCGTATGAGAATAAGTTGTAGGTATTAGTGTGCATATCCAATTAAACTGACCCAGACAGATATGTACAGTGGTGTGATGTAACCTCATAGAATGGGCAAAGTGTTCCTGAAGATTTATAGTTTACATTTGGAATCTGAACCTGTAACTTAAAGACTTAATAAGTACATAAATTGCAAATCAAATTTCAAACACAATATATAGTTAGTGATGACTTATATCATAATGTTTCCTTTATTACTAAAATATTATTTTCATCCTTTCAATGAAAGAAAACTGTAATGTTACCTAACTTTCAGGGCTTTTGACTGATTCCTGCAAAATCTGATGTAGGACACAATAATTTTATTTCTTGGCAGAAATAAATGGTTGCTTTTCATAAGTAATTGCTTCTTTGGGAGATAATTACAGCTTTTTTGCATTATTAATAGCAGCTCTGTTAGTACATCTATTATAAAATTAATTTTAAGAATGAGGCTTATTTTAGGATATTATAAATTTCAACAGTTTTTTTAAACTATTTTTACACTCAGGGATAAAAGAGTGTAAGTTATAGTAGATGCACGTAGTACTTAAAAATTGTTTCAGAACATTCCATGGTATATATTAACTCTGTATTTCAACACATAGTTTGGGGTAAATCCAAATGAAATATCTTCTGAATAAGTGCAAATCTTTTCAAATAGATTAAACTTTAGGCCTGGCCAGTGATGCTCAGTAGTTAAGCGTCAACCCATGAACCAAGAGGTCACGGGTTTGATTCCCAATCAGGGGACATGCCCAGGTTGTGGGCTCAATACCCAGTAGGGGGTCTGCAAGAGGCAGCCAATTGATGATGTTCCTCTCTCATCAATGTTTCTATCTCACTATCCCTTTCCCTTCCTCTCTTTCTAAAAATCAATACAAACATATTAAAAAAAAAACTTTAGTACATGTACTTGGAAATCTACATAGTCTTTTCATCTAAAATTTTTTACCCTAAATTTTCTTTTTTCTTTTTATTTATTTTTCTTTATTGATTAAGGCAGCGGTTCTCAACCTGTGGGTTGGACCCTTTTGGCAGTCAAACAACCCTTTCACAGGGGTCGCCTAAGACCATCCTGCATATCAGATATTTACATTATGATTCACAACAGTAGCAACATTACAGTTATGAAGTAGCAACGAAAATAATTTTATGGTTGGGTCACAACATGAGGAAATGTATTTAAAGGGCCAGAAGGTTGAGAACCATTCGTTAAGGTATTACATATGTGTCCTTATCCAAGTTTATATAGTCTTACAGTATAAAGAAGCTATAATAAAGAAGCTATAAAGCTGAGGAATATTCTGATTCTGTGGTCAAGATCATTTCATTTTATTAGTGGACATGATTATGCAAAAAAGATGATGTAAAATTGAAAGGAATAAATAAGGCAAATAACTACCATGGCCATTCAAAGTAGGAGAACTTCATGTTCACCCAAGGTTATAAAGAAACTACTTCATCAAAAAAGTGACACCTGAACTAGGAAGAGGGGTTTTAAGTGTAGAGAAAGGAGGAATGTCATTTCAAGATTACTTACGATAAAAGAAAATGTATTATGTCTTCACTGTAAAGCCAAATTAACAGAGAATAAAATAATCTGATCATTATTTTACCTGCATACCATTCTAATATATGCTTCAGGCTATTAGCCAAAACGACCTCAAAAGTTGAAAATATTTGGGGAGAGGGAGGAAATAGGGGAGAGAGAAATAAAGAAAGGCAGATGTCAATAGACAGATATAGATGTACTGTTATTTTAAAATATTTAGCATGATTTATGCAAAATAATGAGAAATTTCTCCAAGCCATATCTATCATTTCTTTCCTTTAGGGTTATTAATTATTCTGAAATTTCAGAAGTTATTTATACTAAAGCATTTGGTCTACAACATGACAAAACTATACTGTGGCATTTTTTAAATAGAAGACCCAGTACATTTTCATTCTGTTTTGATAAATGTATGTGACATACAAGACATGTAGTGTTTAAGACTTTATGGGGGAAAAAACTTCCTTAAACATATAGAAACACTAAAACATAAACTTGTTTTTTAAAATGACATTTAATCTTTTTCTTTTTAATTAAATTTATTGGGGTGACAGACATCCTATATAATAAAAGGGTAATATGCAAATTGACCCTAACGGCGGAACACCCGGTCCCTATGACGTGCACTGACCACCAGGGGGCAGATGCTCAATGCAGGAGCTGCTCCCTGGTGGTCAGTGTGCTTCCACAGGGGGAGGGCCGCTCAGCCAGAAGCCAGCTCATGGCTGGCCAGCACAGCAGCGGTGGTGGGAGCCTCTCCCGCCTCCGCAGCAGTGCTAAAGATGTCCGACTAACAGCTTAGGCCCACTCCACTTAGGGAGCGGGCCTAAACCATTAGTCGGACATCCCCCAAAGGCTCCCAGGCTGCCAGAGGAATGTCTGGCTGCCAGCTTAGGCCCAATCCCCTGGGGAGCGGGCCTAAGCTGGCACGTGGATATCCCTCGAGGTCTCCCAGACTGCGAGAGAGATATCTGACTGCCAGCTTAGGCCTGATCCTCCTGTGAGAGGGCGCAGGCTGGGCTAAGGGACCCCCCTGTGTACACGAATTTTCATGCACCAGGCCTCTAGTTAATAAAATTATATAGGTTTCAATTCTGTGACGCATGATCTGTATACTGCATTGTGCACCCACCACTCAAAGTCAAATCTTCTTCTATCACCATATATTTGACCCCCCTTACTTTACTAAATATATTTTAATATAATATAATCTTTAAGTTTTATAAAAATTTTCTCAAAGCTCCTAATCTTTTAATATAAACACAGATAATATGAAAACTGATGTCATAGTTTTAATACTAATTCCACCAAAAGTTTATGAATATTGTATTTAAATCATAATTGTTAGACTTGAAATATAATGATGCTTGAAAAAAGTGCATTGAACGAGAAATATTGTGAGTCGAACTTTTCATAGTCTTATTTTGAAGTTGCAGCAAATATAACTTTAAAATGCTTTTTAAAAACTAGACTGAATATGCTTATTATGAATTATGTTCAGATAATTAAATTAATCTTGACAGGATGAGAATAATTTCCTTGGTTTTAAGGACCACAGGGGTCTATGTAGTACATTACTCTTTCCAAAATTGGAAAAAGTTTGAACAATATGAACCAGGTAACAAGTAATTTATCCCTTTCTCTGCAGGAGAGTCAATTCTTCTTTTCTTTTCTTTGTTTTCCATTTTTTTCCTCTGAAATCACATTTATTCTGGATTCTCAGAGAGAATAAGTGTGACATATTAAACACATTCTCATTTTGTAGTTGTATAATCCCTCTGTGTATGTGCTTTCAAAATTTTAATTACAAAGTACAAACAAACCTTAGGAGGGAAAAACAATTTTTCCCCTGATATACTTAACATTTTTGAAATGCTGAAAATATAACTTGAATTCCTATTTGCAAAGAAATATTTATTCATCTATTCAGCTATTATTTATTTAATATACGTCCTGTGTGAAATGCTTGCTAGGAGGTAGAATACAAATCCTGTGGTCTATCCTAGGTAACAACAGTTGAAAGGAAATATAGCAGCAGTTTGGGTTGGCTACAAAAATTGGTAATCAAGATCAGTCAGAGGTCAGAATTAAGAGTGCATAGAGCTAACTGTGAAGATGGAAGTCAAACTAGGTGGACATGAAGGCAAGGAGTTTTACCAAAGGCCAACTAGGCAGACAAAAACTATGAAAATCAAAAGTATAAAAAGGCAAAAGAAGTTAAATGCAGAGTCACAGCAACAAAGTGATCATGGTACTGAACAAAATTCTAAAACAATTCCAGCTTCTAGTACCAGCAATGCAGTAGGAAGCAAGGAAGGCTTTAATGACTGAGATGTGGGCAAATCCATATACAGTGGGGCCTTGACTTACGAGTGTCCCGACTAACGAGTTTTTTGAGATACCAGCTGTCTCTCGGCCGATTTTTTGCATTGAGTTGATAGAGTAATTTGAGTTAACGAGCTCTTTAATGAGCCCGGTCTCGGAACGAATTAAACTCGTAAGTCAAGGCCCCACTGTACAATATCTGTGAGCTCCATGATGTAGCTGTACTACTAGGGAAAACGTAGTGCCTAGAATTTTTTTAAAAGATATTTTTATTGATTTCAGAGAGGAAGGGGGAGGGAGAGAGAATCATTGATCGGCTGCCTTCTGCACGTCCCCAAGTGGGGATCGAACTCTGACCTCCTGGCTCATAGGTCTGACACTGAACCACTTAGGCACACTGGCCGGGCTACTGCCTGGAATTTAATGGGCTCTCAACAAATACTGAGTTGATGAAAAAAATAATTAACAAATCAAAGGGCAGAATATCATTTATGAAATCTACCATAAACTTTCTGCATATCTTTAGTATATTGTGTTTCTGATTTTTTCTTTAAAATTTTTCTTTATATATTGACCTCTTTTCTGGTGCTATGAAGAGTACAATAAAAGTAGTGAACTTCCCTGTAAATATTTTTATACAAAAATAATTATAGTTAGCTTGAATAAGCCTATATAATTTTCAACTTGTTACTAAAATATGTCCCTCAAAGAGCAAGCTTATGCAAATCCCTGAGGCATGAAAGTATAAGGCTGTTAGGCTGCCTGAAACAGAAAGTGTGCTTCCTTAATGATAAATTCTAGTGTATGCTACATGCCATTTTGCAATAAAATGCTTTTGCAGTACACGTAGAACACAGCTCTTAGTTCTATTAACAACTGAACTGCAATGCAGAGGAAAGTTCTGAATTGTATCTGGTAAACCCACAGCAATCCTTAGGCAGCAGATAAAGGCCAAATCTTAAAAAGTGCATTTATTTATGTTGGGAGTTATAACCTAAGTATAAGCTTTATCTCAATGAATGCATTTCACTTAAGATGATTGTTTTTTTAACAACAACAAAAATGTCTTTATGCCCCAGGTAACTATCCAGTTGTATACGTTCCCTTTAGCTACCCAGTAATAGCTGCTTCTGTGATGACTTTTATGCTGTTAAGCGGACCATTAGTACTTGTGTCATTTCATAGCATCTTAATAAGAACAAATAAGCTTGCAATCAGCACAGCACCATACTGCCTCCACTACTCCTTTTCTTTCTCTGTATTCATTTAGATTTTAAGTTCAATACAGTGAAACTTATCCTGGTAGCATTTTTAGATTCATCTAGACATGTTTTATTCCACAATTAACATATGAATATGTTTAATATTTTTAAAACAAATAGCTAAATGAAGACCCAACATCCCCCAGTCTTATCTAGTTAGTTCAGTCTAGTTAGAAAACATAACCAGTCAAGCTAGAATCACTAGTCCAGAGACAACACAGGTTCGTTATACATCGATTCAGTGCATGACCAAAAACTCTTACCCATTCTGACCAACGTGTCCCTGAGAGTATATTGCTGGTTCTGAGGTGAATGGGCAGTAGGGGTGACTAGCTCAGAGGACTGCCGTACATACCACTTCTCGAAAATGCAATGCAAAACACAGGCCCTGTTGCCGGAGCATCAATAACAAACCTACTATAAGGAAATACATAATCTGTTCATCTGTATAAGAATTGTTACAATGTGTAATAAGAATAATATCATTTTTGATGGATACAGACACTCTTAACTATATATACATGTTTTTACATTTCCCTTGCAGGACTGTTTACAAGACATATGACACTGGCTTAAAAAATTACCCACAATTGGTGAGACATTTTGAGTATTATTTGTTGCTATTTCTTGCAGAGTATGATACCTGAAAAACACCAATTCAGAATTACATTTCTTCACAATGTCTTTCCTTTGCTTTGGAATAAACTAGAAAAGAATAAAGCTGGCACATCACTGGGGGTTGGAGTGTACACTGTCTGTGCGTGCCCTGTGTGTTCTCTGGCCCCTACACCTTCAGCCTGACTCCCGCCACTAGCATGGCACTGCCTGTTGGCTTTCTTTTACGGCTGAAGGCCACCAGTGTGGGGAGTGATGCCTTCCAGGGAAAGAGCACTCAGCAAGTGGCTGAGGAGAGGTGGCATATAACCCAGCTGCCCTCGCCACTTGTTCTGCACTGGCTCCCAGAGATCCCCCAGCACTAACGGACACTTTTTTGACTGCCTTCCCAGTTTTCCTCTTCTACCCCATATTTCCGTCTCCTCTGATATAAACTACTGTGCCTTGAATCACTCTTTGAGAAGAACCCTAACTAAGACTTTTAAAAATTCTAATACACGAAATATCATATTTTATCTCATAGACAACTGCAAGGTAAGACAAGCAGTATTAGACTCATTTTATAGAAAAACAGACAGACTAACTTCCCCCAAATAATATACCTGGAAGAGGCAGAGCTTGGGAGGAACTCAACCTTGTTTTCTTTCCCTGTTTCTCTTTGCCTGAATACTTCAGAATAAAGGCAAAGAGTTTGCTCTTAACATAAACCTCTTTTAAGCGTGTAAAATGGCACAGATTAAATCATGTTTACTAAGGTATGTTAAAGAACACTATTATACCCAAACTATTTACATATCAGTCATATTTACTGATGACATTCAATATCTATAATCATTCTAAACATTAAACTATATATAGGTCACTGTGATCCTAAGCACTGGTTACTTCCATATAAAAACACTTTTATAAAGTCATCCTTGGGGTATATATGCTAGATGAGATGATATCGTTGGCTGAAAAACATGTTTGACAAAATTATACTAAGGTTCTCTATAGCCCTGAACCACGGTCTCTCAACACTCTGACACTTCGTGCCTGATGACCCTTTGTTGGGGGCTGTCCTCGGCACGGCAGAGTGTTAGGCAGCACCCTGGCCCTCCCACTAGCTCCCATTGTGGGTCCTTGCCCCACAGCTGTGACACCCTGGGAAGGAGGCGGGGGGGGCGGTTCATCCTTGGTTGCGTAACACGAGTTTTACAGCCCAAACATGCCTTCACTTCTTCCTGAAAGACAGCCAATCTACGAGGGCAGTAACTTTTAATGTGGCCTTGGAACAGAAACTATATCTACTTTGATATTTTACAAATGAAGAAACGTAGCACGTAATGCTACAGGGTTCCAAAGTTAAACGTGTGGAAGAAATAACAGTGGCTGTGAATCTTACATTTCTAAAACATGACTTAATGGTGTTACACAGAAAGAGCCTTGGTTTTTCATGCTTTAGCCCAACAGTGGACTCTCTGATCAGCCCGTGTTCCCTACTAGGAGCTCGATAGAGCCACGAAGGCATGAGGCAGAACACAAAAGGCTCTGGTAAGAAAAGGAAAAAAAGGAGATGCCATGCCTTGTTAAATGCAGACAGGGATTCATCAAAATGCAAAACAGGCAACAAAATTACAAAGGACAGCTATTAAGCCCAAATGCCAAAGCACAGAACTCCATTAACATCCAGTGCAATTGAAATGGACACTGGCGCACCACTTTCGTGCTTATGAACTTTAAGGTTCACTTTAGGTTTTCACCAATTTGCCTATGTCTAATCCTATTTCCTCTTATGAGCATCTATACTGCTGTGGCGATAATAAATAATAAGTAGAAAAAGTATTTTATGCATATAAATTTAATGTAGGTACATGGCTGATTTTTTAATCAGAATTAAAGCAGTCCTGACACTAAAAAAAGGAAAACCCAATATATATTGTATATTATGTGCACGTACATGGCAGAGGTAGCAAATGAGAAGAGAAAGAACACAGATTCACATATACAACCCTTTCTTCCTAAACACTAATTTCTGGCTCCTATATGAACAGAATTGCAGTTCAGACTATGGATGCTTAGGAAGTGCACCTACCACTTGTCCATTGTGCGGGTTCTTATGAGCATAGGGAGGTCCACGGATATGGTTCCACATCTGACCAGAAGTCATAGCAAAGACTATACACTGAAAGACAGGGTGCAATGTGTTTCCATTATGTAACAATCTGGCTCATTCTGTTCATATTATACAACTTGTGCTATTTTACAAAATATAGGGGGGGAAGTACAATGTGATAACATACCAGAGATACCATGGCCCAACCAGTCTTGTTATAGATGAACTCCAAGTTGTTCCTTCTTAAATAGAGCAAGCCACCAACAAGCGACACTAACAGGGCCAAAGCGATGGTGCCAGAGTAGTTGGGTGGTCTGAAGACTCGAATCTGCAAAAATGCAATGGAAACTTTAAGTGAAAGAAAAATACCAATTTTTTCTCCTGACCACATCCTAAGTCCTTCCAATCTTCAATACAAACAATTTAGAAAGGGGACACCTTACTTTCAGACCTTGCACTAACATTCTTTTCACTCCTTACAAATCAAAATATATACCTTGAAACATCATGGCAATGTAAAAAGTCTTGCTCTTCATTTTAGGTGACTACAGTGAAACATATGCAAAGCTACCTTTGCATATTTAACCCAGATTAATTCTGTTCTGATTAATCCAGAGAACATGGGATCATCTGGCAACGAGTAAAGGTGAGATGGGGGCATAATATTTGTATTATTTCAAATTGGGACCTTTTTAAAAAGGCTTCTTAAAAACAGTTTTATTGAGAAATAATCCACATAGCATACAATTCACTACTCAAACTGTACAATTCAGTTTAGCATATTTATTGATATATGCAACCATAAATCAGAATCAGAAAATTAGAATAATTTCAACAGGAAGTCCCATACCCTTTAGCATTTATTCCCTTTACACTCCCTCTAGCCCTAAGCAAACACTAGTATACTTTCTGTCGCTATAGATTTACCTGTTCTGGACTTTCATATAATATGTGGCCTTTTGTTATTGGTTTCTTTCCCTTAGCAAAACGTTTTCAAGGTTCACCCTTGTTGTAGCATGTGTCCATATTTCATTTAAGGGTGAATACTCCATTGTATGTGTATACCACATTTTATTTATTCATTAACCAGTTGACAGATATTATGAATAATGCTGCTATAAACATTCTTGTACAATTTTTTGTGTGGGCATATGTTTACATTTCTCTTAGGTATAGTATATGTAGGAGCGGAATTGCTGGGTCATGTGGTAACTATGTTTAATAGTTTGAGAAACTGTTTTCAAAAGTGGCTGTGCTATTTTGCATTCCCACTAGTGGTGTATGAGGGTTCCAATTCTCCACTTACCAACATTTATTATCTCAATGATTTAGCCACCTTTGTGGGGGTGAATGGGTATCTCATTGTGAGTTTGAATTGCAGTGCCCTGATGACAAGCCATCTTTTCATGTGCTTATTGGACATTTGTATACTTTCCTTGCAGAAATGTTTATTCAGATCCTTTACCCACTGTTTAAGTGATCTTTATGTTACTGAGTTGTAAGAGCCCTGTATAATAAATGTAAGTCCCTTCTAAGAAAAATGATTTGCAAATATTTTCTTCCATTCTGTGGGCTGTCTTTTCACTTTCATGATTGTGCTTTAATGAACATCAAGACTATTTTTCATAAGTAGACATACAGTGGGGCCTTAACTTACGAGTTTAATTCGTTCCGTGACGAAGCTTGTAACTCAAATTACTCGTATGTCAAATCATAAAGTGAACGAGACACGTGATGCTGGGCTGATGTTGTGGCGTTCACTGTGACGTTCGCTGCGCCAACTAGCGGTGGGGTATCTGAAGCTGGCTCATAACCCGAATTTTAGCTCGCAACTCAAAGCAAAAAATCGGCCGAGAGACAGCTCGTATCTCGAAAAACTCATTAGTCGGGACACTCGTAAGTCAAGGCCCCACTGTAATTGGTATGAACTTGTGATTTCACAGTATGTATAGGTCTTGGTTCTACTAACATTCACCACTAAAAGAAAACAAGGCTCCTAGGAGAAATGGCTAACTGAGTGCTGGGTAGGGTAGGTAGGCAGATGCAAGATGAGCCTGAAATAGATCAGCTGGAAGTATCACACTCCCTGACCTCAAATTTTACTACAAACCTACAATAATCAAAACAGCATAGTTTTGGCAGAAAACAGAACAAGGAACAAAACTGAGATAAACCCGCACATACATGGACAAAAAAAATGTTTTGATAATGGAGGCAAAAACATACAATGAAGAAAGGAAAGCCACATGCAAAAGAATAAAACTAGAATGCTTACACCAAACTGAAAAATTAGCTAAATAAGACCTGCAACAATAAAACATGTAGGAAAAAAAACATTGGTACTAAACTTACACACCTTGGTCTCAAAGGGGTTTTTGTGAACTTCAAAGCAAGGGAAGTAGAGGCAAAAATTCACGAATGGGACTAGATCAAATTTAAAAATCTCTGCACAGCAACAGAAACCATCAACTAAATAAGGCAACAAACCAAAAGGGAGAAGATATTTGCAAACGATACCTCCGATAAGAGTCTAATCTCTAAAATACATAAAGAACTCATACAGCTCAACACCAAACAACCCATCCAATTAAACGATGCACAGAGGACCTGAACACACACTTTTCCCATGAAGACATACAGATATATGAAAAGATGCTTAACTTCAATAGCTGCAAGGGAAATAAAAATTAAAACCACAATGAGATACCACGTCACAGAATGACTGCTGGAATGACTATTCTCAAGACAAGAAGTAAGTGTTGGAAAGGATGTAGAGAAAAGGGGCTGGTAGGAGTGTAAGCTGGTGCAGCCTCTATGGAAAATAGTCCAGAGGTTCCTAAAATAATTAAGAATCAAGTTACCATATGACCCAGCAATCCCTCTTCTGGGTATCTACCTGAAAAAATTTGAAAACACTTTATCTATAGAGATATACATACCCCTATTCATTGCAGCGTTATTCACAACAGCAAAGCCATGGAAATAACCTAAGTGTCCTGCACCTGATGACTGGATGCGGTACATTTATAAATGGAGCGCTATTCAGTCATAGAAAGGATTAAATAATGCCATTTGCAACAAACAGATGGATCTTGAGTATATTATGCCAAGTATGTCAGGTGGAAAAGGACAAGAACCATAGGATGTTATTCATATGTGGGATATAAAATAAAGGAACAAACTCATGACACAGACAATAGCATGGTGGTTACCAGAAGGGAAGGGTCATACATAAGATGACAGAAGGAGACTAGATTTTGGATGGTGTGCAAACAATGCAATATACAAGTGATGTAGTATAAAACTGTATGCCTGCAACTTATACAGTGATTTCCTCTTTTAAAAAAATGTTTATGGCTAAGTAGTTTATCAGTGGTTGCCAAACCGTGGTCCGCGGACCACTGGTGGTCCATGAGGTCCGAAAGAATGGCGATTGCAGGTTTAAATCATCCTCGATTATTTCCTTAAGGTAAATGACATAAAATAAAGATATGACAGAATAGTTACACCACCTTACAGTGCCAAGAACAGTTTATGTGTTGCATTTTCTCACATGGCTCATGAAAAGAAGGTGTTATCGAATTTGTACCTGCCCAAATAATAGATAAAAATTATACATCTAGCTTTTTAATTAGAAATTGATTATTAATACCACTGAGTAATATTCAGTATATTTTTTAGCCTCTGAAATTACTTTGTGCCTCACATACAGTTTAATAGTTCTTAAATGATTTTTAGAATAATGATATTTTAAATTCACCTAATTTATAGCTTATAGTTATCAGACAGTTTTCTCTAAGTAAGGAAAAATGCTGCATAGGGAAATTTTAAAAACCCTGTGGCCTTATTACAATGCCCTAACAAACCAAGCTAATTAGCCTATTATTTAAAACTGTGGAGGAGAAATACATACATGAACATCCGTTCTGTCAGCAATCCACTTTGCGAGCTGTTCAGCTGCAAATCCGATTCTTTGAAGGTCAAAAGTATCAGCTCTCTTGGGTCTGCCTTTTGGAGGGAAATGCATGAATGTAGGAGCAGAGTTCATGTTGAGCTATAAGACAGAAAATAAAATTAAATATAACATCTTTATATAGCATTCATCTAACAGCTCATGTTTTTTCCTCCATGAGTTTTGGAAAGATAGCATTTATTCGAAAACCCAGTGGCTTTCCAGAACTTAATTACTGTTTTATTCACCTTAATGCACTCCTGAGTAAAAAGAACTTATAAATTAGGCTGCGTGCTGAACCTCCACATTCAACAGGCATCATTCATATTCTATCAGCTATTTCATTCTTTTCCTACCTTAAATTCTATAATTAGAGTAAAATATGAAGTAATACAAAGTGTAAAATAGAAATATTGCAATTTGGCAGTGCATGTACTATTCGACTTGAGAAAAAGTACTGGCATTTGATGAACAATATAAATATATTAGAGGCCTGGTGTATGGCCTGGCCTACAGGGGTTGGACCAAAACCAGCTCTCCAACATCTCCTGAGGGATCCTGGATTGCGAGAGGGCAGTTCTCAGGTGATGCACCCCGGAATCAGCTTCCTCCCCTCTGGTTCCAGGCGCTTCACCTGAGAACCACAGCTGCCAAGTCACCGCAGTTCCTGCCCCCTGGTGGTCACTGCCCATTATAGCTACTGGTTGGATGGTCACTTAGGCTTTTATATATATAGATTATGGAATTAATTTCAAACAAATTATAAGTAGATTGACTATTAAACTTAAAAAATGCTGATGACTGTCACAGAAGCCAACATTTTTGCTCTAAACAATCTGAATTTACCATGCTGAAGCAGGAATCCACAATGATAGTCTTTTTCTGTTTAACTTTATTAATTCAACTGTCTTAAAAATGGTTATATCTCATTATTATTTTCTAAAGGCAATTTCTATTTGAAAAGAGTACTGAGTAAAATATAAGTACAGTATAAATGATGCTTATTAACAATAAAATATCTAAAAACAAATATTAGATGAATTTGCATTGAGGAGCAAACTGCAAAAATATATACGGATTAAATTCTCGCTGCCCAGGAATTATGAAAAACGTCACAAATTAAAAGCCAAGGGATTTTGGGCCATGACTTGAACTATAGATCAGCATTGCCCATAAGATCACAGTTCACACTGAGGTAAAGATCCAGCAGTGGGATGCATGTTGTGGACATTTAATGCCTGTTAAGTGGAACAAAACACAGTCACAGGTTCCTTTCTTCCCCGTTTTCTCCCACTCCTGACTGTGTTCATGTATGTTTCCCTGACAGAGAGATGCACAAAAGATAGCTACAGCCAACATGGAAATATACATGGAAATATACGATTTCAAGGAAGAAATTCCCGGCAATGGAACAATCACAAAACCCAAACTAAGGCTTAACATCCTAGAATTTCAGAGTTAAAAGATCATATAATTCAAAGTTTTCATCTTAATTAAAATGTACAAATTCCCCAAGGCTACGAAAAAGCAGGTTACAACACAGGCTTGATTTCTAGTGCAGAGCTCCTCCTAACGCACCATATTCATTAACTCCGTGGCCTGTTGTCAGGCACTTAGCTTCAGCCATTGCACGGGAATCACATATAATTGAAGTTACTTGCCCAGCAAGTCCCCGGCGTGCCAAGAATTGCCAAATTTCTGCACTTGTTATTAATATTGTATTCCAACACCACAATACTGCTGACAGTGCTTTAAAGCATCAGTTTAGAGAAAGTACTTCAACAAAATGTGACTCAATAATCGATGAGAAAAAGAAACATAAGCATTAAAAATCTTTTAGTGGTTCTCATGTCAAACAAAATATATAATTCTGTTTTTGTGTGGATTATAATTACCCATAAAAATCATTAACTGCTATAACTTTTATGCATTTCTGCATTTAAACATGAAAACTCATTGCTAAGCCAGGGGCTAGGTTTTGGAAAAGACAAAGAGGTTCTATATTCATAATTCTGCTGAATCAAAATTAGCCTGAGGAAATTCTGCAATTTAAAACAATCTTGACTTCAGCTCTCATATCTATGCCAAACTTAAAGTGTAAAGCATATAATATAAAAGATTTCAATGATTATCTCTAACCATACAGCCATCTGGTTATATACTGGCAGCCTATAGTCAGTACCAGCACAAAAATAGGCTGACTTGGTCTCACAGTTTTGTTTCATCTGAATTAGCTGCCAATATTTTAAAGATAGAGAGATTGTATTTGGATCCCTTCTTGAAAACCACATCTAGATGTGGCTTGCATTTCTTCAGTCCTGGAGCTGGGCTGTGTCCTCAGTTTGCTGCAGTCCCCACCCACACCAGACTGTTTCCTCAACAGTGAGCCCAAGGATCAGCTGCTTGGCCTGTAGCTGTTTATTTCTTACAGTAGTTAGGAGAACAGTGAAATATCTGGCTCCATTAGAGATCTATTTTTTAAAAAGACCAAGAAAGACTTTGTTGAAATAAATACAGGAGAGAGCATATTTACTCATGCAAGTGAAGAACTAATGTGTGAAATATGCTAAGTATGTACATAAACGAAGATACCATAACAAAATGACACTAACCCAACCTACTCTCTTGGCTTAGTTTACAGCCTGTCCAGGACAGACATTTGGGCTTGAAGCTTTTGCTCTAACAGTTAGATTGGACCTGGATGACTATCACCTATATATGGTAGAGAAGAGTCACGTATATAATGAAGAGCACTTCCATCTGATGACCCCTGAGAACAATTATGAGATTCTCTAGAGACCTATAAATTACAGGAAAGAATATTTGGCTCTTATAGTATTGTAATAGTACTGTAATTTTCCTTTATAAGGAAATTCATTGCTCAATATCTGGTTGAATATATGAACAAAAATAAATATCCGCAAAATAAGCTTACAGAGAAAGAAAGAAGTAAAGAATACTAAAGAAAGACCAAGGCAAAAGAGGAAATTTATCTTATTCAACTAGAAACTGGCAATAAATAATTAATCAACCTCGGAGCAAATAAGCAAAAAAACTCACTAATGACCCTTTACAGTTAGTGAACTAGACTCCTTACAAAACTAAATGCTGTCCCATGACCTGGCAAAGCATTATGCCGGAGTATCATATGTGGAGAAAATAAAATAGACCAAGATACCCAAACTAATCAATGCCTGGCTCTGCAAGAAGTTTTACATTTGAAAGGCACCGATCAAGCAATGATAAACATAAAGCATTAATAACTGCAGGGTAAGAGGAACTCTGGGAACCAGTTCAGCACTTAAATTCTAGCTCCATATTACACTAGCTTTGTAACCTCCAACAAGTGACTGCACCTTGCCATACCTTAAGTTCCTGATCTGTGAAATACAGATAACAATACCTTTCTCAGTGGGTCATTGGGAAGCTAAATGAAAGAATATACATGAAGCACTAAAAAGAGTCCTTGGAACATAAGTACTCGATGTTAGCAATGACAATGACACAAATTGATGACAACTAGCATACTTATACCACCATTCTGTACCTTGCTCTATGGAGAAGACTGGATGACAACCTATTATTCTGCTCAGGTTGCTGTAACACACAGTAGTCTGCTCAGGTTGCTGTAACACACAGAGATGAGGCGGCCTAAATAACAGAAGCTTATTTCCTCACAGTTCCAGGAAGGTTTATTGCTAGTCAGACCTGTCTTCCTGGCTGGAAGATGGTCACCTTCTTTATGTCCTCACAGGCTTTATCTCTGTGCACATATACTCCTCGTGTCTCTTCCTCACAACCAGATCCAGGAAGTGGTGTCCTCCTTAGACACCAGTTTAAGGAGGTAATTAGGGTTAAATGAGGACCTACTGGATTAGGGTCCCATCTTTATAACCTCATTTTATGTTTAATTTCCTCTGTAAGGTCCCTGTCTCCAAAAAATGGTCACATTGGGGTTAGGGCTTCAACATATGAATTTGGGAGGGACACTATTCGGACTACTTTTCAAAAAATATTTAATATTTTGTATATAAAACTATCTGCCATATGGAAAGAAGTAAAGATTAAAACATTGAATTTTAGATAAAATTTCATACTTTTATGCACAATATTACCTTAAACTACATACAATTAAATATCAAAATAAGGTTAATGCATGTAAACTGCCATTGTATGCTGACAAAACACATTTCCTCCACAATCCAAAAGTTAAAATGTGTTTACCATACTTGCTAATGGCAAACACTACTCAAAGATAAAAATAACATTAGCTGTATTTTAATCCCAACAAACAATTCATTATAACTGCTACTGTATTTATTAACTTACTTAATAAATGGTATGTTTATCGGGCAAACAAAACGTATCAACCATAACCAACTCTATTGAAGATGTTAGCAAACGAAAATATAACTTTTACCTGTTGAAAAACATCCGTCCCCTCATCATAGTCCACCATACTGAAGAAGAGTTTGTTACAGAAAGCAGATGAATAGCGCCAGGAATTAGCCAGGATTTGATACTCTTCATTAGCTTGCCTGATAAGAACAACGGAGCAGAGAAGAAACATCAGTATTCAAGCACTAACAAAGCTGTTAATAAAACAGGCAATTCTAGGGAAAGAGGTGGCCAGTTTTTGTATGAAAAGCAAGCTAAGACTGTATTTTATATTTTTAATTGGTCGTAGAAAATAAAAAGGTGAAATATTCCATGATGTGAAAATTACATAAAATTCAAATTTTATTGTTCATTAATAAAGGTTTACTGCTCTAGAGCCACATGAGTCATGGACATATTTTTCTCTGGCTGCTGGAGTATAATAATTGTAACCAAAACTGCATGGCCAAAAGCTCATCCTGGCACTTTCACAAACAAGTTTAACAACTCTTACTCTAGACGTCTAGAGGATAAAATCATTTTTCGGCATCTCCTATATATATTTAAATTTTCTGATAATTTTTAGTAAAAGGCATAAAGCTATTTTTAAGAATATTTGCAATTCACTTTAACAGAAAAACAATAAACATGAGAACACTTTAAAACTGTAAACAGTTATACTACACCTTTTTATATCACATTTATCTAAAAATGCATTTACATTCAAACCTAAAAGTAATAAATTAAAAAAGGCACAAAGAAGCCAATGACACAAACAAGCCTCCTCTAAGAGCATATTTACTTCTATTTTCAATTAATTTCTATTGGACATTTTGTTGATTTTCCAGATAATAAAGCTCTATATTTAGGTGTAGGGATGGAAACTGAAATGGTGTTGGAAGGATGTAAGCATAGTAATTGAATAAAAAGACAGTAAGTGATTGCTAAAATGTTAATAAAAAGGGTTCTTCTTCCATACAGTAGTAGCTGATTTCTCAGAGGAGTTTTGGGGAGTCCCTCTCCTAAAAATGGAAGTAAAGAAATAAAAGAGTATACTATCACAATAACAACAAGCCTTCAAATAACAGCTGCAGATAAGAGATTTCAAAAATATCTGGAAACAAGTTAATGTACTAGTAAAAGTTCTGATGGAGAAAGCCACACCCTCAAAGGACACTGAGGTGCATGACCAAGCTAGGAAAATACTGGATCAGAAGCAGCAGAGACAGGCTCTGAGATGTTATCTCGATAATTAACAAGCCTGTAGACTATTTCATGGATGCTGGTAGAACACATGAGACTCCTGGGTCAGAGACAAAGGACATTATTACTTCATGTTATTTGCATCAATTCCCTGTGCCCCCGCGCCTCACAGAGTGACACAAAAGGATATTTGTGGATGCCTGCACACACAAAAGACAGTGTTACCAGAGAGGAATGCTGAGTTTGAGGGACTTACTGTTTTTATAGCGAGTGATAACAGGGAAGACATGAGCTCACTCCTCAAGGCTTGTCCCTGCACACACAACACTTTGAATTATTGGTCTATGCAGTGAGAACATGCAAGGATGCTGGGGCCCATTGCAGACTGCTTCTCCCAAATGTAGTCACACACACAAAGAACAATTATAATGTAAAGAGGGAACAAAGAAAATAAGAGAGCACTTACAGATTTTAAATATGACTGTTCAACCTAAATACCAATATCAGAAGATGGAGATCAGTAAAATTCACAGAACAAAAAGTGACACAGGTGGACTCTATTGAGGGTAGGGAGAGGAAGGGACCTAGAGATTTAATCCAGTAAAGACAATTTTGAAGCAGAAAGAGACGGAGAGTGAAAAGAGAGACAAAGGGAATATTTCTGGAGACATAACACAATTCAAGGAGACTAAGTCTTCAAATTAAAATTATTTCTCAGGTTCTGAGTAAGAGGAATAAGAAAAGACCAACACCTATATATATTATGACATTTCAGAACATTATGGATAAAAAAGAAGATTCTAAAAGGTTTCAAAATAAAAACATATGGAACAAAGGCTACCAAGGAGAATGGGATTGGACTGGTTATTAGCAACACTAGATAACAGGACAATTCCTTCAAAGTTTTGAGGGCATGTTTTTTTTTTCAATCTTAAATTCTATATCAAAATAATTAAGTTTGAAATAAATATGTTCTAAGGAATCTAAGAAATGTGAGAACACCTTAGCATATAATTGATAAAAAGGTAACATGAATAAAAAGAAAAGAAGAAAACCTGAGACTATGTCAGAAGCTCTAAAAGGTAGAGAATAGAACAGCTAGAAGTATGGTCAGGTAGTAAGAGTGGAAGATATATAAGAAGGCTCTGAAGTACAATTTAGAACAGGACTTTACTTGGCCTTCAAGATGAAGAGAATAGATTCTAAGCAATCATTAGAATCAGAAAGAGTTGGAAGATACTAAGACTATAGTAAGACATTTGGTCCCACAACAAGAAAAACGACAATGGAATGAACATAAAAGGTAAGATATAAATGTAAAGCAAATTAAAATGTATCATAATTTTGATTAACTGATGATGAAAAAAGGTTAATTATTTTGAACAATTTCTTTTCAGTGGAACAGGGGACATAAACAATGGTGCTATAGAAAAGGAACCCTAATCATAACCTACTACTTTGCAGTCAATGCTATTTTTGTACAAATAATATAAATGCTGCCTATTACCTTTCAACTTTCTAAATAAACCTATACACAGAGTACAGACATAATTACAGTTACAGTACAGAATGTAAATGCTATCAACTATGACAACATGTAAGTACAGTGACCACAACTTGGTAGGTAAAAGGGAAGAAGGGGAGGTGATGGGAAAGGGTGCACCTGTTAATCTTCATGTTACGAAGGAATAAGAGATAACACTTATAGTTAATGGACAAGAAAGGAAGAATATAATAGTAAAAAAAATAAAAAGCTACAAAAATGATAAGGGATGAAATGAGTTAAATTCTCACCCATCACAGCAAGAAATATAAAGAAGATCAAGTCTTTGTAGGAAATTAATATGAGTATTATGAAATACTGTTAAAAGAATAACTTTTAGAGATAAGAAAAAAATCACCAGAAAAAAATACAAAGGGATTCTAGTGATTGCCTGTGGCCAAGATCGCAGATGAGCACAAGGGAATGTAGTTGTTCATTGTAGGCCCTTTTTCCATTAAAAGGAGCGCATAGTAATTCTGTGATTAAAATATATATTTAAAATGGCTACATATGTACAGGGCTATAATCTGAGGTCATTTACCTTAAGGGCATCGTTTTATTAGAGCAAAGTCTAAAAACTGACCATTGTAATGATTAGCTTAGGACTGCATTGTAATCAGTAGGCAGAAAATTATATAGTATGTTTTTAGAATATGTACAATGAAAATAGTTACAAACTTTTAAAGTTTCGGTTGTTAAATAAGATTTAATTGTAATTCACTGAAAAAGCATTTACTGAGCACCTAAAAGCAGGAAGTGAGCTAATCTTCAAGGTCTGCTCGCAAAGAGTTGGTTTTTTTAGTGGGAAGACATAATAAACAACCAAAATAAAATACATACAAATAATTAAAAGCTAAAATATCCAGAGGAGAAAATGCAGTGAATGATATTACAGGAAATAAGGAGGACCTACTTCCATGGTATGGTCATAAAGGTTGCTCACATGAAGTGACAGTAAAGCTCAAATCCCAAGGACTGAAAGCTAGAGAATGGACAGTTCAGAGAGCAGGAACCAAGCCCAGAAGCCTGCAGAGGGAAAACACTTCAGATGCTGGCAACTGATGCTGGGTATGAATGAAAATACCTCCGTCTACTGGAGGAATGCACAGCCTACAGTCTCTCTCACTCCACATAAAACAGGGCCTCCCTCCTCTTCCAACACTAAAATAAAAATGAGCTAAAAGCAACAGGTGCCCTAAAATCTGATCTGATTTTTGTGTCACGTGGAATACATACAATAGTACTGGTAAGTACTCATCACTGATTTTCAAAGAAAAAATGTATAATAACCATACAGTGACTTTACCCTGACAATGGAGTAGGTTTGAGCCTCTTTGCATACTAATAAACCTTTAAGAGACCAATGCTACCTTAAAAAAATCATTAGAAGAATGGAATTATAGTAAAACAACTATATAATTTTACACCAAAATAATTTTTCTTTTAAAATATAACTTAGGGAAATAGCAAATCAGCAAAAAAAATGGCATTTTTATGATATTCTAAGAAATGAAAATGCTTTGTTCTGAAAAAAATACGCAGGGAGAATCAAATTTTAGTATTCAACATCTGTGTATAGTATCTAATGGAATTACATAAAACAGAGATAATGTTCAATTTCTTTTCCTCATAAGGTTCGAACCTAACACAGACCTACTAGACCAGTGATGGCGAACCTATGACACGCGTGTCAGAGGTGACACACGAACTCATTTTTTGGTTGATTTTTCTTTGTTAACTGGCATTTAAATATATAAAATAAATATCAAAAATAGAAGTCTTTGTTTTACTATGGTTGCAAATATCAAAAAATTTCTATCTGTGACACGGCACCAGAGTTAAGTTAGGGTTTTTCAAAATGCTGACACACCGAGCTCAAAAGGTTCGCCATCACTGTACTAGACTCTACTACGCGTACATTCACGCACTCATTAATTCACTCCACAAATACACAGGAGTGCCAACAACCTGTCAGCTGATGCAGGAGTGAATAGTGTATGCAAGGTCCCTGATCTCAGGGAGAAAAAAATTCCAGTGAGAAAAGGAAACACAAAATTTCAGATAGTCCCAAGTACTCTGAGGAAAATAATAAAATGAGGTAAGGAAAATTGATGAGTCAAAGAGAATGACTTCATTTTGCCTTCAAACTCTGTATCATCCACTTTTTCAGATTGACTTCTCAATGATCAATCTATCATCTGTTCCAAAATCCTGAAAGTGTCCCAATGCTTGCATCATAAAGACAACAGGCAGAGTAGAAGACAAGATCCTCCATCCCCGGGGCACAATTCATGTCTACTATCTATGTCTCTATGAACATACCGTACTCAAAGGGCATCTCTGTTTTATGACATCCCATGCTCATTCTTTAAGCATTAAATCCTTTGTTTGGAACGCCCTCACTTCTTTCAAAAGCTGCCTCTCCTTCAGAAGTCATTCCCATCTCTACCCCTACCATAGTTGTTCATGTAACTATCTGAAATGAAAATTCTCTGTTACTGTGCAGTGCTACTTATTTTAAGTATATATCTGTATCATAGTATGCATATTATGTTTACATATTGATTGTTCAATGGCTGGGACCCAGTAAAGAACAGGCATTTAATAAAGGTCTGATGATGGTGATGGTGAATAATATCCTTTCCTAAATAGTCAATGTATCATTTATACCCTAAAGCTAATGAATCCTTAGAGACTCTGAACTCTGGAGAGTCTGACTAAAGTCCACTTAGTCGGATTTTAGTCCCACAATAATGTCTCTTGTAAGACTAATTTGCTTTACTTTATTGGTGGTCTTAAGGAGAAAAAAATAAACACTTTAAATCTATGTACCATCATAAATAAATGCTCTTTGTCAAGACCAGTGGTCATGACTTAAAAGGTTGTAACGACTATCAATCATGTTCTTCATGTCAATGTCATATGCAAATACAGAATCTAGATCTTAATTATCAGTGCTATTTATTCAGCATTTTAATATATGCTGCAATAATAAAGAAGTATATCTCAGGTCCCCACCTGTAAGAAGCTTGTTATAGAAAGGAATAGACACACACTAATACATAAATATGATACAGATATTTTAAAAGGTTGCAAATCAGAGGTGCTATGTGAAATATAGAGGAGGACTTGGGCAGTTGGACAAGGTGAATATAAAATGTAAAAGAATGGAGGGACTAAAATTACAAGAAAGAACAGAAAGAATATTAAGGTAACAGAATTAGTGTAAACAAAGACTACCACGTCTGAAATATGTATTAGTGTTCACTGTTAGAAAATAAAAGACTGGAAGCTCTCTTCTGGTGGAGAGATAAATAGGACCTTGACTTCATTCTGTAAACAGTGAACAATGAGGAGTGCTTTGAATGAAGGGGATTATGCAAAATGCTAATTAAGAAAGCTGTATCTGGCAACAGTGTGTATATATATTGGAGGAAGAGAAAATAAATGTTTGGAAACCACTCAGAATCCTATATAATAAAAGGCTAATATGCAAATTGTCCCCTTGACCAGGAGTTCAACCAGGAGGCGGGGCTGGCCCACCAACCCCCCACAGCCCCTCCCCCTGGCCAGCCAGGCGGGCCAGACCCCACTGAGCCTCTAGTGTTATTATAAGGGTCTAATTGGGAAAACATATGAAGTTATTTAAATAGACTACAAATGAAGATATGACCTATTTCTTACATATTCTCCTTTAGAAACTAGAGCACCAAAGTAACCAGCAAAATTTTCTACACAAGTTTCTCTACTTAGGAATATATCTACCTTGAATAGAGAATTTAGGGGAGCCAAGCAAATTACATTTTTCAACACAAATAAAATACTTAGAGAAAACTGAATACTGACAAGGAAAATGGGGGCTTGCTTCTGTTGGGTGTAATTCACTAGCAATATGGTCACGGAACAGATTTGTTTGTCATTAAAAACAATTCATTGAGCCTGAGAAATACGAATTTCATGTTGATGAAATCTATTCAGAGTATAAAAGACTGATTAGAAAGAATGTGCCCCAATAACATAAACTCTGATTTCTAAACTTAACTCCATTACACTTATCCCCTCAGTCCAACTTCTTACTGACTAGTAGGGGACAGAAGAATCCTAACTAATGACAAATAAGAAATTCAGTGGATTCTTGCACATGTTGGTGTCAGCTTGGACACTATAACGAGCAGAGTAAGGCATCACTAGTGCTTATTAGCACACTTCAAACTTCACTGCCATCTAAACTGAAATCTGAAAATCACAAATGCTCCCAATGTTTCAGTCAAGTAAGTATGTTTCCAACATTGTTAATTAAAACAAATATTTTCTGTTTTGGGAATTCACAGGATTATTAGGCCTAATTTTATTACTTCAGTAAATTGTTCTAACATGTTCGCATGCAACCTGAAGAGGGCAGTCAAGTTGCACCGAAACATTAGGGAAGGTTTAAGCAATGACTGCAGGGCACAGTTCTGATCAATTTGTTCTAGAAAATCTTCTCCATTTTTATTATGGGAAGAAGGAATAAAAAATCATTTAATCCAAATGCTATAACTTTTTATATTATAATCATTTTAAAGGTTATGTAAAACTAAAAAGAATTAACTCATCTGTAGCTGCATATATTTAATATATTCCCCATGACATTAATTTTTATCTTTAATGCCCTATAAGATAACAGATTTATATCAAAAATCCCAAAGTATCCTTTTTATACTCATATTTTATAATGAAGTATATATGTATATAAATACGTATTGCATGGTAATTCCAAAGTATGTCTTCATGAAACCCCACATTAATCAATTTCTATAGACAGTGATAGATATAAAGAGAGATCCAGTGTGAGCAGAACAACCTATTAATTATGGTCCTGAAGAAAAAAACTAACTGGCTGCAAACAGCACCACACAGGAAGATTTTAACAGAGTGATTTCTCTCTGGTTGTGCTACACATGCCCAGGACCCTACTGAATACAATGGAACATATTACTAGTAAATAGACCCAATGCCTCTGAAGAGCTGAGAAATCAACAGTTCCCTATCATACTGCAATAGACTGCTGAATTCACTACTTGGTAAGATAAATTCAAGAGGTTGGTTGTGCTCATTACGCTCTGTATTTCCTATGCATCTATATTTTCCTCCGACCTAAGTACTTACCTTTCCTTAGGAAACAACTCTAACATATTCAAAGTGATGAACAGAAAGGACCTACAGCCAAGATTACTCTACCCTGGAAATTTAGAATAAAAAGGCAGATAAAGACCTTCCCAGACAAGAAGAAGCTAAAAGAGTTCATCACAACCAAATCAGTATCAGATGAAATGTTAAATGGTCTTATTTAAGAAGAAGAAAAGAAGATCAAACTATAAACAATAACATGGCAATGTATACATATCTATTAATACATATCTACAAATAATGAACAAGCAGAATAGAAACAGTCATAGACACAAATCACCACTACTGCTACCTGACTCCACTACTGTAATTAACACTGCAAGGCACCCACCTGGAACTGAGTACAATTTCAAGCAGAAGATGCAGTGCAAACTGGACTTGGGACTCTTACCAGAACTTGGCCTGTTTACTTTGTGGAGGAGACCATATTACTCAGGGATTGTCCCCATCCATTTCTAGCAAACTGACTATATTACCCTATGACTCCTCTCAGGGCTACTACTGGCATCTACCACTGTCAACACCATTCCCAACTAAGATGTCACTGTTGCAGATAAACTATAAAGTAGGCTTAGAGTATCTGGTTAAGCCAGAAAGCAAAGACCAATAGAGAAACATCATGCAGGTCAAATTTAGGGTAACTTGAACAATGAAGAAGAATAACCATAGTAATGAATTAGTGAATAAAATAAGAACCTTTGAGATACTATATACCCATAAAGGTGAGCTTTACCTACACCTCTCTTTCCTCTTTTGAGCAGCTCAAGGAATTAATATAGAAGGACTGACAATTTAAAAAACACATCACTTCACAATCACCAGTAGCAAATTTAGGCAAAGATTATCAATGGATGCTACAATCACTTAGTGAAACGGTACTAACAGGATAATTACCAGATCTCAAAGTATCCCCCTCCCCAATTACTTATTACACGGGAAAAAGGACATGTTCAAACAATACAAAATGTGGAGATCGTCACCCTAATGAGGCGATAGATTTCATCACTGGCGCTTGAAGAACTTAACATTATGTGCCTCCTGAGATGATGCAATAAGTACACAAATAATTGCAATAGGACTCCTGCAAAAAGTAATAACTGCATTTAATCACAAGGAAACAAACAACAGACAGATCCAGAGCATGGGACACCAAACAATCCAGGGCAACTGGCCTGGATTCTTTTTTAAAACAAGAATTTTAAAAGTGAAAAGAAAATAAAGAAGTATAACATTCAAGTGCAATTTATGAACTTTGACAACATCCCAAATAGGAGGAAAAGGCTATAAAAAAATATTTGGAGACAAATATAAAATTTAAATATGGACAGTACAGTAAAATTTTATTGAAATAAGTCAATTCACTTAAAAATAATAATGGTAAGGTAAGAATTCCCTTTTCTTAATAGATGCATACTTCAGTACGTAGCAGGTATATTTCATGATGTCCAATAATTATATGTACATTTGCTGATATGTGACTCATGTTTGACGTATACTTAGAAGAGCAAAGTCAAATGTGTCAAAATGTTAATAATTTGTAAATCTTGGTAAAAGGTAGACTCCTTGCACTACTGTTTCAATTTTCTATAGTTTGAAATTAAGATAGGGGACTAATGCTAATATACCAATAATATAGAACACAAAAAGAGCTCAGAGACTGCTACAAGGAACACAGACAACTGAAAGGTCACTGAAAAGAGTTGGGGTTATCCACTCTCAGCAAGAAACACCAAGGAAGAAATTTAATATGGTTAAGTTATATCATATGCCTTAACTTAAAAAATAATAAACTAGATTGAGCTCAGCAATAACCCTAGAAAATCCTTTATATTAAACTGGTCTTGGATTCAATCAAGCTTGAAACAGTTCTTATGTATTAGCCAAACCAGGCAAAAAATGTGTGAATACCATGAGGGTTTGCCAGTCTTTGACAAAGAAGTGAAACCTTTTGTTCTTGTAGTCAAGCATATTAGGGTGACAATAATTATGGCCATAGAGAAATATTATCTAAGAAACAGAGGAAATGATAAGGACTATAGTGCCCAAACCATTTACCAAGCACTTACAAGAGCATTAAGTGATGTACAAGGGTAATTTTATCTATACACAATTTTCACCTTCTGTGCTCACTTTAAAATCTAATCTCATAAGAGACGTGACCTCGCTTTAATGAAACAAAAGGCTGATAGCTCTTTCTGTGCAGTTTTGGCCAGCTATCTCCAACGTGCCTGTTCCTGTTATGAGATGTTACCCTGAATAAAAGCTTTTCATGATCTAATGAGTTTAATAAATGCTGGCGATGGATTCCTGCCCTAAAAAATTAGTAATCTTAATTGGAAACACAAAAGCAAAATGCAAATTACAGTTCACAGGATAAAGGCAATGATAAATGTGTACACTTTAAAAAAGCATTAAACTCTATTAGCTCCAGAGCCACAAATCCCAACCCTGACAGGTATTAGCTGTGTGACTGGGTAAATCATATCTCTCAGCTTTGAGGTTCTCATCTATAAAATGAATTTTTTCAGACCTAACCTTTATAGTAGTAAGAATATATATACCCTATATAATAAAAGGCTAATATGCAAATCTACCAAATGGTGGAAAGAGTGGTTGCTATGACGTGCACTGACCACTAGGGGGCACGCTCAATGCAGGTGCTCCCACGGGGGGAGCACCGCTCACTCAGAAGCCACGCCTCCGCGGCAGCGCTGAGGATGTCCATGGGGAACAGGCCTAAGCTGAAAGTCAGACATCCCCCGAGAGCTCCCGGACTGCGAGAGGGCGCAGGTGGGGCTGAGGGACCCTCCCCAAGTGCACGAATTTCATGCACTGGGCTTCTAGTCTATCTATATATATAAAAGGCTAAGTGACAGACTGTACGTATGTACGTCCAACTGACCTGCAGGTACATATGGCGCACACTGGCAATTTAAAAATAAACAAGCCCTAGCTGGTTTGGCTCAGTGGATAGAGCGTCAGCTGCGGACTGAAGGGCCCCAGGTTCGATTCTGGTCAAGGGCACATGCCTATGTTGTGGGCTTGATCCCAAGTAGGGGACGTGCAGGAGGCAGCCAATCAATGATTCTCTCTCATCGTTGATGTTTCTATCTCTCTTTCCCTCTCCCTTCCTCTCTGAAATCAATAAAGATATATTTTTAAAAATAAATAAATAAATAAATAAAAATAAACGTTGACTCACGCATGCATGATACATATAAAGCTCTCGTGGGCGCCAATTTCATGTGTGTGTTTCAATCTGTCATTGTTAATCATGAATTTAATTGACACTTCTATTATAGAGAAAGGGCAAATAGCGATATTAAAATATTTCTTCTAATTAATTTCCTTTCAATGTGCACGAATCTGTGCACCAGGCCACAGTATGTGTATATATACATTTTTTTCATATATATCACATATTTATATGACAACATAGAACTCTTAAAGTTTACACATAGTAAACAATAATTTTATTTCATCAGATGAGATGGATGTTAGCCACTTAACATTTAATATGTTAATGTAACAATTTATTCCACTCACTTATAAAATATCTTTTTAATCACTAAAATTTTCATTTATTTTGAGTCTAATAATATATTAATCTCCAAGACATCACAAAACTTTGGTTATACATGCATCCTGAATGACTCTACGTGTACATTTTTATTTTCCTTCACCTGGACGTTTTCTTCTTATACTTATTGATTCTCTTAGAAGAGAATATTTTGTTCTTAGAATTTTTTGTGACTTCTATAAGAGATGAGTAACTTTGTGGTAGAATACATTTAAAAGATTTAGCAATTATGGGTAATATTCCCTATAATACAATTTGATAAAGGAAGTTGGAGTTAACACTTAGGGGAGGGAGGTGAGAATTGTATTGAGTAGTCTTAATTAACAACTTTATTTGGCCCAGGAGTTCAATGTTAGCACTGAAGAAGGTGAGAATTGAATTCTGAAATTTTGTGAATAAACTGACTGTGTGAAGGAAGAGCAGCATGATTTGCTCAGAGGGCTCACAAGGAAGCCAACAGCTCATTCATCAGCCTAAAGCAACTGAAGAATCTGAGTGTGCGTTAACTTTAGAAGAAAATATCTTAAAGAAAAAGCAGAAAGTCTCACAAATGAAAGCACAAACATTTTAAAATTATAACTATAAATTTTTACAAATATTCTACAGAATTATAAAAATTATAGCAGTTTTATAAAAAATGGCCCAAAATTTCATTGACACAGAAGAACCTATAATTTAATCCATGATAAAAAAAAATGACTGCTTATGATAGGTTGTCTCTTTCAATGAATCTACAACTCCCTTTGAGGCTAAATTTAGAAAATGAGAATATAATTGAATAATTTTTCTCAACACTTTACCTTTTCTTAGTTGAGATCTCTTTGATCTACTCTGCCAACTTTCCTATGGGTCACAGTACTCTCTTGGCTCCATAACAGTAAATCTCAGAACATTGCTCATCCACAATTATTTAACAAATCTTCCTTTGACATTTCTATTACTCTATAATATAAATGTATCATCCTCATCTAACAAACTCCAAGGCATCCCTCTATCAGCTCACTTAACTTTCTCCCTCTCCAACTCCATTATCACCCTGAACCATTTTAGCACACATGATTTAATCTAGACATTACCACAGCCCTATAAGTTTCTCTACAACATAACAATCACCTATATTATACTTCAGTAAATCACTTACAAGTTATTTATTAAGTAAACCCTGTATGACATCTTCTTAATTTTCAACCCCATCCTATTTTTACACAAAATCTATTCTTCACTCTCATTAAAATAGAACTTAACTCTTTCACACCTAATTTATCAGCTGTTCCCTGGCTTCCTTTGATCCCCTATCCAACTTTGAACCCATAACCACACATTTCAAATAGTAATACTGTCTCACTAGCACTCTCAAAGCACTTGCCTAACCCCCTTTACACCATAAGCCAAACATGCTGACCCCTAAGGAAGGTGTCCTTGCTCCTAAATTGCTGAGTACTGGGGCAGAAAATGGTTTAACTCTATAGATTCCTCACCAAGATTGGGTATTCTGGTTTCAAAAGATCCTCAAAGCTATATGGTCATCCAACTAGTCTTCCCAATCCCATTGCTCCTCAAGGAAAACAAAAACTATGAATTATGAACTTGCTTCTTATCTTCCCTTTCTCACTACTGGTTATATACTGGAATTACCTAGATCATGTCTGTGTAAATGTCATTGCCTTGGGCCTATCCCAAAGCAAATCAGAATGTCTGGGTATGGGAACCATATATTGACTCTACATTTTTTATTCCTTTCCAAAGCTTCACCTGTTCTTTCTTGCTTCTCTTTCTGCAAACTCCTATGAACAGAACCGTTTTGTCTTTTTCATTGACCATGTCACTAATAACGTCCATGTCCACTAGAGCTAATAATGACTCAGATATTTTTAAAAAGTCTACAGATGAATATACAATGTGCAGAGTTTGGATGTGGAGTTACCACATAAAAAGCAATTATTTTTTGGAAAACAGTGGTCAAGTGGTCAGCTAAGAAGAAACAGACAATGGTCAAGGACAAACAACAGCTGTCCTTAACCATTGAAGAAATGGAGTATGCAATTTAAAGTCTCCTGAAAAAAAAAATCTCTAGGCCTGAATGGTTTTGCTGAAGAATTCTATCAAACATTTAAAGAAGTAGTAACACAATCTTCTAAAATTATGTAAGTTTTCGCAATCTCTTCCAGAATAATAAATGAGGAGATAAGATTTCCCAATTCACTTTATGAGGCCAATATTACCCTGGTACCAAAACTAGACAAAACAGCATTAAAATGGTGACCCAGATCAATATCTATCATAAATTTAGATGTGAAAATTTTCAACAAAATATTAGCAAACAGAATGCGGCAATGCATAAAAAGAATAATATTCCACAATTAAATAGGATTTATTCCAAATTATAAGACTGGTCCAACATTGGAAAATCAAAGTAATTCACCATATCAACAGGCTAAAGAAGCAAAATCATATTAATTCACATCAATAAAATTTTAACAAAATCCAACACCCATTCAGGATAAAAACGCTCAGCAAACTACAAATAAAGAACTTCCTCAACTTGAAGGGCATCTATAAAAATCCTATTGCTATATCATACTTAATGATGAAAGACTGAATGCTTTCTCTCAAAGATCAGATCAAAATTTAAAACTAAACTTTTAGAAAAAATCATAGGGAAAAAATTTGGGGATCTAGGGCTAAGCAAAGAGTTCTTCAATTTTACAAGGAAAGTAAGAACTGTAAGAGGAGAAAGTTATAAATTGAAGCTCACCAAAATTAAAATCTGCAAAGGATTGCATTATGAGCATGAAAAGAAAGCCATGGACTAGAAGAAAATATTTGAAAATCACATATCTGATAAAGAACTAGCATCTATAATATATAAAAAACTCTGGGAACTCCAATTAGAAATGGGCAAAAAACATACATATTTCACTGAAGATATATGGATGATAAATAAGCATGCAAAACAATATTCGACAAGAGAAATAAGCACCTAAAAAGATGCTCAATACCATTAGCCATTAGAGAAATGCAAAATAAAACCACAATGAGACAGCACTCCATCTCTATCTAAGTGACAACAGCAGTGCTGGTGAGGAGATGGAAAAACGACCTCACTTACACACTGCTGGTGGATGTGTAGACTGATACAGCCACTCTGGAAAACATTTAGACAGTTTCTTGTAAAGCTGAGCAGGCAACCACCATACAACCCAAGCACTATACTGTCTGGTGTTTATCCCAGAGAAACAAAAACTTAAGTTCACACAAAAACCTGTATAAGAAGTTTCACAGCAGTTGTATATATCATGGCCAAAAACTAGAAACAACACTGATGTCCTTTAACAGATGGGTGGTTAAAGTGTGTATTTCCGTATCATAAAATATTACTCAGTAAAAAAAAGATTAAACTATTGATAAATGCAACAACTTGGATGGATTTTGAGGGAATTATAGTAAGTGAATGAAAAGCAAACCAAAAAGGTCATACACTGTATGATTCCATTTACATAACAGTCTTGACAAAATACAGAAATAGAGAACAAATTTTGGAGGTCGGGAGTGGAATGGACGTGGGGGTGGCAATAAAGGACAGCAAGAGAGATTCTTATGGGGATGGACTTGTTCTGTATCTTGACTGTATCGATACCAACACCCTGCTGGTGAGAGTGCATATAGTTCTGCAAGATATTACCACTGAGGGCCAACAGGTAAAAGGTATATGATTTGTTTGCATTATTTGTTTTACAATTGCACATGAACCTACAATTATCTCAAAATAAAAAGTTCCATTAAAAAACAGCATTTGCTACATATGTATTATATTTGTACTTGTCCAAAATTTTCTTTAGGCTATTTCTACTGAAAAATACTTCATGCACTTCAAATTGTTTACTTCTGTTTCACAGGAAGCAAGTTCTAGTCATTGGAGAGATTGAAAACTAAATGGACTTCCCTAGTAAGTGTGTCGTCTCTATAAAACTGTTAGAATAGATTAGTCTAAAGGGACTACTTCACTGTCTACAAGATATAATTAGGTGACCTACAAGGCATTATTCAAACCAAATTCTTCCATATTCTTACCTTTAGATAGGACATACTAATAACTATTTTTCATGATTACATATGAAAATGGTCAATAAATATGTTACATAATAAAATAACATTGGCCTATCAATGTCATTTCCTAGAACACAATGATTTTAGCTTACTTTTAAAAGCTCATAGTTATATATGAATAAAACATTGAACAACTGTTTTATTCTATTATATACATTTACCTTTCATATAATAAAGTAAATATATAAGCACGGGATAGTAGTTTTTTAAAATTTTAAATGCTTGATTACCTGCACACAGAACACTGCCGCTGAGGCTGAAGAGCCGTGAACATAACAATCATAGAATAGTTTCGAGGTGGTGCCTTTATAAATTTTCGGAATTTGTCGCCATTCATTCGGAAGATTGAGCGCCTGGAACTCCATTCCATCAACTGTTCTACTTTTTCGGCTAACAGATTCTGCAATTAAATATAGGAATTTAAATTTACACAAGGTTAAATTTCAGTTTGTATTTCATATAAGCAGATTACATGAGATTATATTTTAGCCAACGTTATTTTCTGTTAAAAGTCCTTGTTTTGGTGAACAATACCAGAAGTAATAAGACACATCAACATCACGTATTCCCTGAAATCCTGAAATCCGCAGATAAGAGCACATCACCTCCATGGTATTCTTAGCAAAAAGGTAAACCTCAATCTAATCATGAGAAAACATTACACTGACACAAGTTTAGTAACAGTCTATAAAATAACTAACCAGTGCTCTTCAAAGGTGTCAAGTTCATGAAAGACCAGGAAAGGCTGAGGAACAGTAACATGGAGAAGAGGGAGAGATAACAACTAAATGTAATATGGAACCTCTCACAATCCGGGACCCCTCAGGGGATGTTGGACAGCCGTTTGGCCCGATCCCCGCAGGCCAGGCCGAGGGACCCTCCGGTGCACAAATCCATGCACCGGGCCTCTCGTATGCATATAAGATCTTTGGTTAATCTCTTCCCACCCTCCCCCCTTCCCTCTAAGATTCATCAGTCTGTTCCATGTTTCCATGCCTGTGCGTTGAGTGTCTGCCCCCTGGTGGTCAGTGCACATCATAGCTACCAGTCAAACGGTTGCTTAGGTTTTTGTTTTTTTAAATTTGGGGGGCCAGGCGGGTTAGTCCAACTCAAGAGGAAGGACTTCCACTGGTGCTCAGGCCTCACCAAGCTTTTATTGGTATGAGATACACCCATAGCCCTTAGGCAGGGAGGTTCCAGTGACACACAGACTATTTTATCAGTAAGGATTTACATGACTGTCTTATCAATAAGGATTTACATAAGTAAAGGTGGGGAGGTTGCTTCAGCTACCATTATCTGGATTAACAGAGGTGGTGCACAGCTCTGACCTTTGCTAAGGCTACAAAGGTCACCAGCCTTCCGGGTTCTCTGTCTACGCTTCTCTGCTAGTGAAGACAATAAGCGGTTTCCCACATCTCCCCCCCCCTTTTTTTTTTATATAGAGATACACGTTGTTATTTATAAACTTCTAAAATAAACATTAAGAAAGTACAAGATCCCTTTTTTTTTGAGTGTTCACACAAGGTTGTTAACTTTTGTTCCACTTTCCACCCACAAGGAGCAGAGTGTTCAGTTTTTATATCTCTTGCCTCAAGCAACTTTCCCATTTTAAAGTCAACAATCCAAGAGCCAGAAGCATCTGAAATTGCTATCAGATATATGGCTTTTATCATCACTTCAGAATGCTCTGAACATTCGTCACTGATAAACAGCCAATGACAATTAGCCACACTCATTTCAGAAATTATAAAAAATTAAGCTTATTTTTTAAATGTAGCATTATCATCCATACTTTAATATAATGCTTACAACAAACAAAAAGACATGCTTAAAGAGTACTTCCAATGTGTCAGTTACCAAACTAGGCATACAACATGTCAGGTGCCAACCAGCATCCCTATTCCACAGAGAAAAAAATTCAGGTTCAGAGAACCTAAATTACTTACTCAAGATCAAATTACTAAGTAGTTAAGCCTGGATTCAAATTTGGCTTTTCTACTGTTAATTCCTAGGCTGTTTATCCATGTAATAGTGGTGTGTGTGTGTGTGTGTGTGTGTATGTTATATGTTCATGTGTGAGATATCTGTGTATACACACACACAGTCTTTAAAAAAATCTGGAGAACCATATAAACAAAAGTAGACTTTTCTACACAGTGAGACAGTTTATTATGAAAGTTCCTCTAATGCAGTGGTTCTCAATCTTCCTAATTCCACGACCCTTTAATACAGTTCCTCATGTTGTGGTGACCCCCAACCATAAAATTATTTTCGTTGCTACTTCATAACTGTAATTTTGCTACTGTTATGGATCTTAATGTAAATATCTGAGATGCTATATGTGTTTTCTGATGGTCATGACCCACAGGTTGAGAACTACTGCTCTAATGTAATTCCCTGATTAGGCCTAGAAAATAATTCTTTGTAAGCATGCATTCTTTATGGTAAAAACTAGGCCAGGTAAATAAGTTAACATGTAGTTTACAGATGTTTAAAGGTTTTAAGATAATATAGAAAGATGTATTTTTAAAGTACCAATACACTTGAAGAAAATAATAGCAAAAATATTGAGCATTAAATATGGATTTAGAACACATAATTAAAGAGAGCCAAGTCCCAGATTCTCTATTTAGGAAGTAGTGTGCAGAAGTGAGCCGTCTGATTAGCTGTCTTCTTCCTACAGAAAAAAATGTCTGGGAAGGGAAGGGCATCATGGTTGACACACTTTCAAGAGCATCCTATATAATAAAAGCCTAATATGCAAACTGACCAAATGGCCGAATGACCAATGGAACCGTCAGTTACTATCGCTATGATGTGCACTGACCACCAGGGGGCAGATGCTCAATGCAGGAGCTGCCCCCAGCCCCCAGGCCAGCCGAGGCGGGTGCCAGCGGGGGGTCCCCCTGATCACTCCGCCAGTTGCCCCGCAGAGGGAGGCAACCGGCGGCGGCGGTGGCAGGGCAATCGGGACAGGGACAGCCAGCAAGTGGGCTGGCACCACCCCCCCCCCCCCCATCACCCTGCGGTTGCCTCCAAGGCGGGTGCCAGTGGGGTCGCCTGATTGCCCCACTAGTCACCTTGCAGAGGGAGGTGAACGATGGTGGTGGCAGGGTATGGGGCTGGCAAGTGGGCAGCACCAGGCCAGCCAAGGCGCGTGCCAGCAGGGGCCCCCCAATCGTCCCACCAGTCGCCCCACAGATTGGCCCTGATTGCCGGTCAGGCCTAGGGACCCTACTGTGCACCAATTTCGTGCACCGGGCCTCTAGTCTATTATAAAGAAGGTTGAGCTAATTCTCCAAAGAAAGTATTGCAAGGTAATATAGTAGAAACATTCAGTAAGGAACAGAAAACTGGTCAATGTGAATTCAATGACCTAAGAAAGAATCACAGGTTGAGCTACAGTCTCCAAAAAAGGTTTATTCCACTGTTGCATTTCTCTGGGACAGGACTGTAGCCCTATTTAAGGGCCAGGTTAGGTGCATTTGTCCCTTTGACATATGTATTTCCATTTCAGGGCCATCTGTGCTCCTTTCTGTTGGAATTTTTTCCCTTCTGCTACCATTTCATTTCTGCAGAACTGCTTTCATACTTCACCACCTTCTCTGTTTGGGTGTCCCTTTTGGTCTCTTAAAGAGAGTAATACTCAGGAACCTTGATTCCCTATTCCCAAGGGAACAAGTAAAAAAAAATAATATATGGGGGAACTTTGTGTATTTCAGGGAACACAGACACATCCATAAGATGGAATATAATGTAACCTTTAAAACTGAGAAAGCACCATATGTCTATTTTTAAATTAGAAAAGAATTCAATGGCTCAAGTCCGAATGATGGTTCTGTATTTATATGCAACTAGAGGCCCGGTGAACAAAAATTTGTGCACTCGGGCGGGGGGGTGGGAGGGGGGTCCCTCAGCCCAGCCTATGCCCTCTCACAGTCTGGGACCCCTCGGGGGATGACCACCTGCTGGCTTAGGCCTGCTCCCTGGGGGATTGGGCCTAAGCTGGCAATAAGACATCCCTCTGGCAGCCCGGCAGCTCTCGGGGAATGTCCACTTGCCAGCGGGGAGCAGACCTAAGCTGCAGTCGGACATCCTTAGCACTGCTGAGGCAGGAGAGGCTCCCACCACCACCGCTGTACTGGCAGCCATCAGCCTGGCTTGTGGCTGAGCAGAGCTCCCCCATGTGGGAGCTCACTTACCACCTGAGAACAGCTCCTACATTGAGCGTCTGCCCCCTGGTGGTCAGTGTGTGTCATAGTGACCAGTTATTCCCAGTCTTTCTGTTGTTAGGGTCAGTTTTCATATTACCCTTTTACTATATAGGATAGAGGCCTGGTGCACGGGTGGGGGCCGTCTGGTTTGCCCTGAAGGGTGTCCCGGATCAGGGTGGGGGTCCCGCTTGGGTGCCTGGCCAGCCTGGGTGAGGGGCTGATGGCTGTTTGCAGCTGGTTACACCCCCTTCAGGGTGGGGGTCCCCACTGGGGTGCCTGGCCTGCCTGGATGAGGGGCTGATGGCTGTTTTCAGGCTGCCCGCACCCCCTTTAGGGTGGGGGTCCCAACTGGGGTGCCTGGCCAGCCTGGATGAGGGGCTGAGGGTTTTCAGGCTGGCCAAGCCCACCGGCGACTGAAGCTCCCAGCCTCTCCTTTTTTTCTTTTTTTTTTTTATTCTGGGATTTATTTACCTTCTATAATTGAAACTTTGTTGCTGCTCCAACTCCGAGGCCACGGCCTGCTGAAAGCAGGTATCTGGGGTTTGTTTAGCTCCTATAATTGCAACTTTGTTGCTTAGAGTGGAGCTCAGAGCCGGACCGTGGCAGGCGGGGAACCTTGGCTTCCTCCATCACTGGAGCAAGCAAGCCTCCTGCTCGCTTCAGCTGCGTGGCTGCCGGCCGCCATCTTGGTTGGCGGTTAATTTGCATACCTCGCTGATTAGCCAATGGGAAGCGTAGCAGAGGTACGGTTAATTTCAATCTTTGTCTATTATTAGATAGGATGTGACCTGACCAAATTAGTTCTCTGAATCTCAGTTTCTTTATCTCTAAAACAAATAATACCTCACAACAATGTTGATAAAATTAAATGACTTAATGCAGGATAGGCACTCAAATTGTGTTCCCTTCTGCTCAGGTTAATTTCTATCAGCAACACTGAGAGGAACAGTGGCTTCTGAAGGAATATCTAAGTGGAAATTTTTTTTAAAAAAATAATCTAATTAATATCTTAAATCTCAGAGTTATCTAATGTTTTCTCAGTACTTAGTAAATGACAAGCACTGTTCTAAATTTATAAATGAACACTGTGGATTACTGATTACATGACAAGCATTGTGTTAAATCTATGGAAAATGAAAGAGGAAGGAGTACAGCAGGTCCTCTTCTCAAGGCCTTATGGTAAAGAAGCTCTAGCAGTAAAAATATTGCTTATATTGGTATTACGCTGTGGCTTTGGTGTTAAATAAATGCCTTAGTGCCATCAGGGCAAGATGGCATATAAGATCTCATGTCTGTGAACACTAACTGGTTGGTAATGGCTAATTTAAATTTAGCACAGAGGAAAATTCTGAAACCTTGACAGGGGCTATGTAAAGAGTGTGTGATCAGTTGGATTCTGTTGGCTAAGGCCAGGAAATAGGAACAGGGGTGCCATAAATCTACCAGATCAGAAAAGACAAAAGGAATCTAATATTTAGAATCTTAAAAGAAGAAACCTTGTCCTTGCCTGTTACATTGTAAAAAGCAAGGGCTAGCAGGTTCCACATATTAATGAAGTTAAGGTAGTCAGTCATATTAACTATAGGTGCCCAGTCTATATTTTTATCTTAATGTTTTTTATGAAAACTGAATTTTAAGGCAAGTCACTATAATAAACGAACTGGCATAATCTATATGCCAATCCTCAACATGATATTACTCAAACTGCTCTCAATTCCTGTTTCTACAAATCAATTCCTAACAAAAATACAAATAAATGGTACATTTCACTAAGCATCATGGAATAAAATTGTTCATTCCAAAGTGAAACTTACATAGGGAAAAAAATCTCGCTAATCTAATACTTTTATATTCATATGTTGTTTCCAGCATTTTATCCCTAGGTACATTTTAATGATGATCAGATGCACCAAAACAAAGATATACATGTGGTCTCATGTCTTAAGAGACATCTACCAGAGGAATAGCCATTCATGTGCCTGTGTACCAGTCACCTACACAGTATTTACTCAGGTACTTGCTATCATTAAAACAGCCACAATATAATTTGCTCACAGCAGTGGTTCTCAACCTGTGGGTCGAAACCCCTTTGGGCGTCGAACGACCCTTTCACAGGGGTCGCCTGAGACCATCGGAAAACACATATATAATTACATATTGTTTACAGTAGCAAAATTACAGTTATGAAGTAGCAACGAAAATAATTTGATGGTTGGGGGTCACCACAACATGAGGAACTGTATTAAAGGGTCACGGCATTAGGAAGGTTGAGAACCACTGGCTTACAGTAATTCACAGGATATAGATTTGGAGTGAGAATAAGAAGTACATGTTGCGCCGAACCGGTTTGGCTCAGTGGATAGAGCATCAGCCTGCGGACTCAAGGGTCCCAGGTTGATTCAGGTCAAGGGCATGTACCTTGGTTGCGGGCACATCCCCAGTAAGGGGCGTGCAGGAGGCAGCTGATCGATCTCTCTCATCGATGTTTCTAACTCTCTATCCCTCTCCCTTTTTCTCTATAAAAAATCAATAAAATATATTTAAAAAAAAAGAAGTACATGTTAAAGGTATCTGTTGATAACACATAGAAACCATGACCCCTTCTGTCTCTCCGTATTTTGGGGGAGTCTTTACTTTTTAAGACTTTAGTAGGTTCACTCAAAGCCCACTGATAAATCAAACAGAAGTAGCCAGATGGGTGTTGTTTTGCATTTGGGAAAAAACTTATCTTCAATTCCTGAAATTATTTGTTCCTACAAATCCTTATTCATTTTCCTTAATATTATACAATTCCTCTCAGGTTTTAATACAATATAAAGGGCAATTAATACTTCCAGAAATCAAAATACCAGAGACCAGGCACTCCATCACCCCATGTACATTACAAACTGACCACTAACAACCACCAGGAGCCTTAAGGGCACTCAGAAGACCACATAATAAATAAGAAAATAGACTATTTTGATTAAAAATATATTAAATGCAAATAATACATATGCCCAAAGAGGGCAAGGATTCAAACAGTCCGTTTAATCAATTAAGAACTCAGCAAATTATGGTATTTCTTCAGGAAATATAACACTCTATTGGAAAACTCAACTATCATTACTTCAAAGATGCAAAAGTAAGAGATTCAAAAGACTTTAAATAAATCATCCTGAAAGTTTTTTGATGTATTTAATATCAAGCTCTTTAAATTTAGAGAGGAACAGTGGAAATCCTCAGACAATTCCTCCTCAGAGAAGACACTAACGGCGACCTGGTCCGCGTGAAGGACATCAAAGGGAATCAGCATTTGTGACAGGGACTGGGGTATCTTCAAGTGGGAATAGCCTTACACACATTTCCTAAGACCAACATGTCAAAAATAGTAGTACCTAATTCAACTCACATCTGAATAAAAAATGTAGAAATAGTTATCTGATAAAACATTCATTCAAATATTCATGTCTTTTTTAGAAAAGAAAAACCTTGCAACACTGCAATATTTCGTTAAGTGAACTATTTCTAAGAGGCAGTAAAAATATTTTTAGTGACACTCATGTAATTAATGGCTTTACCAGAATTGGGAGTTATTCTGTTTTATTTTTTACTACAAAGTGAAGACAGTTATTTTATTGTTTTGGGTTTTTATTTAATTCATGTGGGCTGTCTTCGTGACAATTTTTCACAGTAAATTGCTTAAATACAATACTCTCCTGTCAAGAGATAGCATCATTAGAATTTTGATCCCTGAAGGATCAAAATATGAAATCATTTTAATAAGGGACAGTCATGAAAGGGGCTAAGTGAGCATCCGTTTTTATTCCACTGCATTAGTTTCAGTCACCATCTTTATTGAACTCCGTATCTTTCTGTTAGATAAATAAATATTCCATTTTAAAAACAGGTACCAGCGACAAAGCCTCACAGCAGCTGCAAGAGGAGAGAAGAAACCCTTCCTACAGCTGTACACAGCCATCTGGCCTTACTCTCCTGGGGGCCCAGATCCAGGCAAAGTGGCCATTACCAGTGTTAACGAGAATAGCAGAAATCCTATTATAATAATACACTACAGCACAAAATAATGTATTATTTTAGAAGCCAGGTTTGTATATAACTCTTCACTAATAATAGCAACATATAATGTGTTATAGCTAAAGAAAATGTTTACTACAAAAATATGTAAAAACAAAAACATCAACTATTAATTGCAAAATTGAGAGATGATTTTTCTTAGCAATTTTATTCTTAAGTCACACAAACTGATCAGTAAAATCTGTGATGGTTAAATTATTAAAACCAAGAAAACCTAAATGGAATCTAACAACAAACAAGCCAAGAGCAAAGCTTTAAATGTACTTTAAATGTTTTCCAATGCCTTTCATCAACCAAAATAAGATTTCGTCTACTAAATTACTTCCAAATGATAGGAGAAGTAAAATATTTGGGGTAGAGCAAAAGATTTCCTTTAGTTATTTTGTGTAAAAGGTATTAAAATGATCACAGCTACCTACTAATTCAAATCTGTATTACCAGCAGAGGCCCAAAGATTTGTGGCCCCAAGTCTCCAAAGAAACTTTCATGTGGGGTTTTATGTAGAAATCATCCTATATAATAAAAGGGTAATATGCAAATTGACCCTAATGGCAGAACAACCGGGAAAGACCAGTTGCTATCATGTGCACTGACCACCAGAGGACAGACGCTCAATGCAGGAGCTGACCACTGGTGGTCAGTGTGCTTCCACAGGGGGAGCTCTGCTCAACCACAAACCAGGCTGACAGCTGTGAGCACAGTGGTGGTGGTGGGAGCCTATCCCGCCTCGCCTCCTCGGCAGCGCTAAGGATGTCCAACTGCAGCTTAGTGCACTCCCCGCTGGCAGGTAGACATCCCCCAAGGGTCTCCTGAGCTGCCAGAGGGATGTCTGACTGCCAGCTTAGGCCCTATCCCCTCGGGGATCAAGCCTAAGCCAGCAGGTGGACATCTCCCAAAGTGTCCCGGACTGCGAGAGGGACCTCCCTAGTGCAGAATTTTCATGCACCGGGTCTCTAGTTGCATAATATTAGAGAAAATATCCTAAGTTTACACCCGGCCCCAGAATAAAATGAGATGCCCCTGCTATTGTTCCATTTATCCCTACAATATCAAGAATGGATCGTAATTGAAATGTATTACTTATTAAAAGCACAAAAGTAATGTAAGGTAGCAAAGCAAGCAAAAAAGTGAATTTAGTACAGAGTAGACCCTCTTAGCAGGGGGCAGGACTACTTGAGGATGAACTCAAGAGATAAATAAAAATAAAGAACTCAGGAAGGGAGAATCTATGGGTAAAACTCCATTTCATTGCAAATTCAGAAACAGATTTACCAAAGCACTCTCATGGCTCACATAGTTCTTGGTCCAGACCCCGTTCCCCATCCACTGTGGCAGAATTCCTCTTCTTAGAGCAGTGGTTCTCAACCTTCCTAATGCCGCGACCCTTTAATACAGTTCCTCATGTTGTGGTGACCTCCAACCATAAAATTATTTTCATTGCTACTTCATAACTGTAATTTTGCTACTGTTATAAATCGTAATGTAAATATCTGATATGCAGGATGTATTTTCATTGTTGCAAATTGAACATAATTAAAGCATAGTGATTAATCACAAAAACAATATGTAATGATATATGTGTTTTCCGATGGTCTTAGGTGACCCCTGTGAAAGGGTCGTTCGACCCCCAAAGGGGTCGCGACCCACAGGTTGGCGACCCACAGGTTGAGAACCGCTGTCTTAGAACATTTGCTATTATGATCAAAGACAGCGGTCCAGGGCTAAAGTTCATCATTAAAACTTGGAAGTAGTCTGTACATCAGGTCCCATGTTTAGTGCGAATATCCATTTGCTAAAAATATTATATAAATATTTTGCTTCATTTAACACATACATGTAATATGCCATATTAAAAATACCAATATAAAATGTTAAGGGTAATATGTTATACAATGGTAAATCTTTCAAAATCACCCTAAAAAGACATAAAATTTTAATGCGTATACCCTTTAGTACACCAATAACATTTCTAACAATGTATCTGAAGAAATCATCAGTCAAGGCACATGTGCTTAGGTATAAGGATATTCACTGCAGCACTGTTTATAATTGCTAATGTTTGTTAATCTTATGTGTGCCTATAAAAAGAAGATTGCTTAGATCATAATATGGCATGGAAAAGAACAGGATCATAGTCAATAACAAGATGAGACAGACTTACCTAAAAGGATAGTCACAATTTACCTTTAAGTAATTCAAAAGGATTACTTTTCAGAATACTGTGAAAAGTACTAATTCATATTTCAAAATAGATGTGTGTGACTATTTGTTTAACTTATTTTATGTACATGCTAAATATCTGAAAGGACATACAGCAAACTGATAATGGTTTATCTCTAGAGAAGATTACTTCATAAATTTCCATGTTGTTTTAAATTTTTACCTACATTACTCTGTAAACAACAGAACAACAGTTATTGCCCCCTGGACAAAAACAGTGAAAAATATTCAAAAAAGGGTAGCTAAAAGAGAAGATACTGTGA
>NW_005871249.1:1414692-1422386 GCF_000147115.1 Myotis lucifugus
ATTACAAATAGTAGTACATATGTCTCCTTTTTTTCCCCCTTGACCTTCCCCCGGCCTCCCCTACCCCGCCAGTGTCTTGTGTCCATTGGTTATGCTTATATGCATGCATACAAGTCCTTCGGTTGAACTCTTACCCCACCCCCCAATCCTCCCCGGCCTTCCCGCTGTCGTTTAACAGTCTGTTTGATGCTGCTCTGCCTCTGTATCTATTTTTGTTCATCAGTTTATAATGGTCTTTATTATCCATAAATGAGTGAGATCATGTGGTATTTTTCTTTCTCTGACTGGCTTATTTCACTTAGCATAATGCTCTCCAGTTCCATCCATGCTGCTGCAAATGGTAAGAATTCCTTCTTTTTTATAGCAGCATAGTATTCCATTGTGTAGACGTACCACAGTTTTCTAATCTACTCATTTGCTGATGGGCATTTAGGCTGTTTCCAAATCTTAGCTATGGTAAATTGTGCTGCTATGAACATATTTTTTTAAATTTATCTTTATTGTTGAAAGTAGTACATATGCCCCCCTCTTTTTTAAAATTCTACTGTTATCCTTCTAAATGCAGATATGCAGTGAGTGATTCACATATCTGTATATTATAATTCAATATCTGTACATCTCCTTCAATATAAATTTCAAATGCTTTGGATAGCATTTCAGACCTTCAAGCCTTGCCTTCCATTTATAGCTGTGTCCAGCTTCACCCCATGTTAATCCCAACAAGAATCCTGCAAATGCAGAAGGACCCACCCACCTGACCAGTCCCTGAATGCATTATAATTTTCAAATTGTTGTACCACCTGGGGTTCTCCATTCATCTTCCCTTCCCCACCACCACCATCACCATCACAACCCCGCAACACACACACACACACACACACACACACACACACACACACACACACGTGCGCTCCATATTCCAGCACACAGCCTTCATCAACATGCCTAACTCCTCATTGGTCAAGACTCAATTCAGTCAATTACCTAACTCTGAAACCTTTCCAGTTTTTACCATACAGAGGCATGGACATATCCTTATAGATCATACAGTGAACCTACCTATACTTATTTTTGTTCGTTTTTATATACATCTCCATCACTAAACAGAGTCTCTGAATAGGATATGCTTCAAATTTCCCCTAAAACTGTAAACACCTGCTAGAGTGCTAGTACACATTTGATAAAATTATCAATAAATAATCGAAACAGAGAAAATACTATTAAAAATTTCTTATTTGCCAGTTGAATTTCCCCCCCCCCCCACTTTAAAATACAAAGAGAAAGAAAACAAGACACCCCCGTCCTCCTTGACCCGTCTGCCTTTAAGTCAATGCTTTGCTGAGGTGAACAATCTTACAGCTACTCACTGACACATCAATACATTGTCCTCTACCTAATTACTCAAATTACCTATGTCTATGAGGTTCAAAATGTAGAATATATTTAAGAAATATTAAATAAGTTTAACATCAACTAAGATCTAAATATTTTTAATTTTCTTAAAAACATTAAGCAGTTATACTACTGTGTTTGATCATACTTCCCATGAGTAGCTGTTTTTAACATTTTCTTGCAAAATATGGCCCCGTTAGTAGAGGGCAATCTACTTATACCATCTGTCTTCAGCTCTGATTCAGCACATCTGCCTACTAAGGTGATGTTCCCCTTCCTTCTTCCCTTTCCTGCTTTTTCATCCTAAAACTATATCCTCATTGAAGAGAATCTCTTATCAAATAAGAAGGATGTTTTTGTTGTTTAGAATAGATAAAAGGTTCATGCTTCTTACAAATGTACTCTTTTAGGAATTGTCCAAGAAAGAAAACAAATAAAAAAAATCCACCCCCTCTTTTTTTTTTTTTTTTGAAAATCCATTACCATTCCTTTCCCTAAAGAATATAATTGGAGTTGGAGTGGATGTAATTTAATTAAATCTCCCACACAATATGGCATGTACAATATCCTGCCAGTTGGTGACCAAAGGTGAACACTTCTGGTAAAAATTAGTTTGCTATCTCACCAGGTGGCCAATTTCATTTCAAAACTGTGATAATATTTTACATTTCTTCCTTTTAGTGGGTACATGTTTACACATGTAACACCCATCTACTGGAACTACTTTTGCCCTCTGGAGCATAAGTATTAACCATAGAAGATACATTTAAAAATTCAGAGGGAACAACGACGAGCCTTTATCTTTCTATACTAAACTTGTCAAATTAGTACTTCCCCCATCCCCCATGTGACACTGCTTTCACCTCTGCCATCCCTGTCGCTCTCTGTCAATCTCTGCATTGGTTCTCGCTTTCACATCTAAAGTGAATTGTATTCGCTCTTGATTTTATTACAAAGTGACCAGGAATTTATAACACACCTTAGAAAATAATCCAAAATAGTATTGAATCCTATAATTATTGTGATTAAATACTAAATGGTTAATGCCCTACAATGAGTAGAAAATCACAACACTAAATTTATATCTGTGAAGTGCTGAAACAGCATCTTTCACATAGTAGTGGTAAACAAGTGTTTGACAAATAACATTAACTGATCCATTGTTCATTATATTTATACTGATACATTTGTTTGTATGGAAAATAATACAATAATTAATAAACAATAATGCAAGAATAAAATTTTGCATACTCACTACTGTAAACCTACTTTTTCCCACCCTATATATGAAATGTGTGTATGAATAGTTAACCTACTCAATACTCCAGTTTTTAAAAACATTTTTACTTTCTTCAATATCAAATTGCCAAAAACTGAAATCTAAAAACCTGCCAAAAATTATAGAGCACTATTCCCAAATTAGAACCCAAATTAGGATCAGTAAACCATTAAAAACAAGAGAAGCCATACCGTCTTCAGAAAAAAAAAATAATTCTATTTTCCCAGCATGGGATGGAATGTAGTGCAGGTGGCAGGAAAAGGGAAACCCCATCAGCAGTGACTCCTCCTCCTCCCAGAAACGTTCAATGCCATTAACTTATTCAATTGACATTTCAAATGCTCCCTGGCTAGAAGTCAGAAATTTCCAGGGATGTGAGGGAGTACATGTACCTTAGGATGTATCTTAATGCAGTATTATTGCCACCTTTTGTTTCATTCATAATTGTTTGCAACTGGTGTTTAAAATGACTTTGGGGGGGGGGGATGATTCTTTAAAAGTTTAGTTTAGTTTAGTAAGAACTTAACATGAGCTCTACCCTCTTAATAAAATTTTAAGTCACCTGAATTATTGTTGACTGTTGCTGCAATGTGGGATAGCACTTCTCTAGAACTCATTCAACTTGCTTAACTGAAACTTCATAGCCGTTGATTAGTACTAACTCCCCAATTCCCCACCTCAGTGCCCAGCAACTACCATTTCACTCTTTGATTCAATGAATTTAACTATTTTCCATGCCTCATATAAGTGTAATCATGCAGTATTTTCTCTTGGTGTCTGGCATTTCACTTAGCATAGTAGTCTCAAGGTTTATTGATGTTGTCACATATTCCTTCCTTTCTATGGCTGGCTGTATGTACCTCATTTTCTTTATCCAGTCATCAATTGATGGACACGTACTGTTTTTGCATATTGGCTATTGGGAATAGTGCCGCAATGAACATGAGGGTGTAGTTATCTCCTCGAAATGTTTATTTTAATTGCTTTTTGATAAATACCCAGAAGTGGAATCGCTGGGTTATAAGGCAGTTCCATTTTTAATTTTTTTTGAGGAACCTCCACACTGTTTCCCATAGTGGCTGCACCATATTGCATTCACATCAGCAGTATGCATTTCTACAAATTAACAACAAACCATGTAAAAAATAAATTTAATCCCATTTTACAACAGCACCAAAAATAACAGAATACTTATGAAAAAAAAAAAAACTAAGGAGGTGAGAGATTTGCATAATGAAAACTACAAAAAATTGAAGAATTAAGTTAAAGAAGACACAAACAAATGGAAAGAATCTTGTTCATGGACTGGAAGACTTAATATTGTTAAAATGTCCATAATACCTAAAGTGATCTACAGAATCAGTGCAATCCCTATCAAAACCCCAATGGCATTCTTTTATAGAAATAGAAAGAAAAAAACACAAAACTCTACAATTAATACAGAAGCACAGAAACCACAGTCAAATCAATCTGAGAAGGTAAAGCAATATTGCTTGTCTTTCAAACATTATTACATTTAATTTCAAGAAAGTAAAAACCTTAACTACAGCCTGTCAACTGTGTATGCCTTAAACCTAAGAAATAATATGTAAAAAAAGAGCAACTGTGAGAGGGTACACATTAGTTGTTACTTTTCCTATTTTAAATCACTACAAATATTTTGTCATTTATTAAACAAATAACTTTAATTAATAGGTACTACCAATTTTAGTGGGGCAGAACAACTTCCATATGTACATATTCTTCACAAAAGAACTGACCTCCCCTACCTGGAAGGAATTCATCTAGGAGCTACAGACACACATGGAACAATCTGGGAGGAGGGCTCATCAATCTAGGCTCTCACACAGATCAACCCTGATATCAGTGGAGAGAAAGATTTCACAGCCGTGTCAACCACATCCTAGCTAGTTAGGTTTCAAAACATGTCATACTATCTCAAAATTAAATTTTTATACCAAGTTAATAACAGTTTAGAAGCCAATGGAATTATAGAAAGTGTGGAATCTAAAGGAAGAAAGAAAAAAAAGGGTTAGATTCTTCATCAAATAGTTCATAGTATTATAAAGTCTCTTAGCCTCCCATGTATTAATTTCATCATCTGTCAGGTGCATAAAGAATCTCTAAGAAGTTTTCTGGAGTCAGATTTCCAAAATGGCCTTGAGAGGAGCTGGGCAGCTCCTCTTCCTCAGCAAAACAGAAGGAAACTGGGGAAAGTTACCAAGAACAATCCTTCTGACTCTCTGGAACATAAGGGCATGCAAAACTTGAGAAGCCTTTATTCAAGAGAATCCAAGGAATCTTGGTAAGAACAGCAGGAATCCATGGCATGTAAGCCAGAAATGCTTTGTTTTGCAGACTTTCTATTCTGGGCAAAGCATCTAAGAAGGAAGAGGAGACTCCCTCCCCTCACCCAGCCCCTGTTCATAGGGCAGAAGGCGGGGGTTCCACACTTGGAGGGGCAAGCTGAGAAGACTAGGGGCTACCATTTCCTCTAACTCCACTCCTAGAGGGGAGATGTTGCTCAGGGAGAGACAGGCCACCATCTATCTCCCCCACTCCCAGCTCCAAGACAGTTCAGCAAAGGCCCTCAGGAAGAGAAGCAAGACAGGAGAACCAGTGCTCCACAGCACTGCCTGAGGTGTTATGCAAAACAAGAGAGAGCATAATGGCAAACGATTGGAGAAAAAAATAGACACTAGAAACAGAAAGGAAAACGATGTCCTCCCCATAAATTTAACTGAGGGATTCAGGGAAAGAAAAGGGCGAAAAGAGCCCTGCACAGATTACACGCACCCCTCGCGGTCTGGAACACTGCACCTGCTCAGGAACAACTAGAAAAGTGCCTGCCAGCTGCCAATCCCTGGCTAAACACAGGGCAGACATGAAAACTCCAAGATTCGAAGACATCCCTCAAACCCCACACGGATCACTGGCAAGCATGGAAGACTGAGTGGGTCTGGGCTCTTAATCACAACCTCTAACCAAAACCTGGCGATTCCTAGGGAACTAGGCTTGAAAATAAAAACGAGGAAAAAAACTAAGCCTTAAAATCAGAGGTTGATCCCTGCAGAAAAAACAGATCACTGCAGAATTAATCCAGGCAAGCCACTACACAAATAGAAAATTTAAAAGAAAAATTAAAAAGACAACTTTTGTGCTAAGTAGCAGCAAATAAATAAATAACCAAAGCATAATTATTTTTAAATTTCAACAAGAATACTAAGATCAGTCTCAAAATCCAAAACTGGTAATCATTTTCAGTTGCTATTATATCCATTTGCAATTAATAATTATTTTAATACTAGAGGCCTGGTGCACGAAATTCGTGCACTGGGGGGAGGGGGGGGGAGACCCTCAGCCCGGCCCTCTAGCAGTAAGGGAACCCTCGGGGGATGTCCGAATGATGGCTTAGGCCCGTTCCCCTCGGGGAGAGGCTCAGGGCTTCTGATTGAGCAGCACTACGCCTGTGGGAGTGCACTGACCACCAGAGGGCAGCTCCTGTGTTGAGCATCTGCCTCCTGGTGGTCAGTGCACGTCATAGCGACTGGTCATTCTGCCTTCAGTCGATTTGCATATTAGCCTTTTATTATATAGGATATAAATCATAAATTTCTGATTCACTTTTATAACCCTTTCCTAGATTTAAAATTCACATTAATCTAGGGCAGTGATGGAGAACCTATGACATGCGTGTCAGAGGTGACACGCAAACTCGATTTTTCTTTGTTAAATGGCATTTAAATATATAAAATAAATATCAAAAATATAAATCTTGCCCCGACCGGTTTGGCTCAGTGGATAGAGCGTCGGCCTGCGGACTGAGAGGTCCCAGGTTCGATTCCAGTCAAGGGCATGTACCTCGGTTGCGGGCACATCCCCAGTAGGAGGTGTGGAGGCAGCTGATTGATGTTTCTCTCTCATGGATCTTTCCAACTCTCTATCCCTCTCCCTTCCTCTCTGTAAAAAATCAATAAAATATAGTTAAATATATATATATATATATATATATATATATATATATATATAAATCTTTGTTTTACTATGGTTGCAAATATCAAAAAATTTCTATATGTGACGCCAAAACCGGTTTGGCTCAGTGGATAGAGCGTCGGCCTGCGGACTGAAAGGTCCCAGGTTCGATTCCAGTCAAGGGCATGTACCTTGGTTGTGGGCATATCCCCAGTGGGAGATGTGCAGGAGGCAGCTGGTCGATGTTTCTCTCTCATCGATGTTTCTAACTCTCTATCTCTCTCCCTTCCTCTCTGTGAAAAGTCAATAAAATATATTAAAAAAAAAATTTCTATATGTGACACGGCACCAGAGTTAAGTTAGGGTTTTTCAAATTGCTGACACACCGAGCTCAAAAGGTTCACCATCACTGATCTAGGGTTTAAAAGTATCTTTTAAAAGTCTAAAATATGTATCATTTCTACCAAAAATATCTCCTATATATAAAACCCTAATATGCAAATAGACCGAACAGCAGAACCACCGAACAACCAGTCACTATGACATGCGCTGACCACCAGGGGCATGGGAAACATGGCGGGCATCGGCAGCAGGCGGCAGAGCACAGAACATGGCGGGTGTCGGCCACGTTGGGATGGTGGAGCAGGTGAGCGGGGGCGCCAGACCAAGGCAGGGTCCCGGTCGCTGTCATCGGGCTGAGCCTCTGGTGGTTACTGAAAATTCTTTGCTCTTGTGCACTGCGGTCCCGCCAGCTGCTCGCACCTGCAGCTGGCACCAGAGCTGCTGCTCGCACCCGCTGCCAGCCCCACTCGCATCCGCTGCTGGCGCCAGCCCCAATTGCTCCATGCGGTCAGCAGGTGCATGCAGGGCCAGTGCCGTCAGCGCGTGGGAGTGGTGATGGCGGTAGCAGGGCTGCTGGCAGACAGAACACTGGGGGCACAGAGGATGGGCCGAGACCTGCCCCTGTGCCCACCACAGCCTCGCGGCCCCCAGTTCCTTTCAAGGTGCAAAATCATGCACTGGGCCCTAGTAAATTATATATTTGTGAAAG
>NW_005871249.1:1422486-1427894 GCF_000147115.1 Myotis lucifugus
TATATGCATACATAATATATGTATATGCATACATACTATACTTAACTTCTTAATATTAAAATTAGTTTCCATAAAAAGATTCCATTTCACTGAAAAAAATGACAATTTTAAATAATCACTGCAAAATGAAATCAAATTATTACAGCTCAGTAGCCTTTTAATAACATACTGGCCACTTTACAAGGGAGCCTCTGTCATCTTTAAAACAAAGTGTTAAAAATCAAACACATTGCTTCTTGGCCTTTTGGCTAAGAATGGGTCAAGTATCAAACACACAAAAAATGAACTTTACACAACTATTGTTTCCCAATACAGAATATATTTATATACAAAAATATGTATATATATGCAAAAATTATTCAGTTGATTGAATATGTCCCATAAAATGTATATTTAGATGATAGTATAGTATATTTTAAAAAATGCTCATTGCTTTTGATGACTAAGTCTACAGTAAGTACAAAATTTTTCAAAACAACAAATCAAGGAAAATTTAAATAAGAACTAAATGCTCAGTAGAAAAAAAAATCCCAAAAGTTAAACTACCTTTGCTCCTTCAAAAAAATCTTAACACATAATAACACCAGGACAGTTAGTTCCACAGCTGGAAACATCCCTTACAACTGTAAGTATGAGTTTAGACATGCTTATTAGCTTCTAATTGGCTGATCCCTCTAAATGTTTTCCAAGTGATTTACACCTACATGAAAACCCGTTTGAACACAAAGTGTAACATCTAGCTTACAATAATGTTTTACTGACCTACTTCTCTCAGGGGTTGCAGTAGACTGAATATTTGCGTCTCCCCAAAATTCACATGTTGAAATCCTAACTCCCACTGTGATGGTACTGAGGTAGGGCCTTTGGGAGATGATGAGGTCACGAGGGTGAACTGGATTAATGCCTTATGAAAAGAACCCCAGAGTTCGCTTGCCCTTTATGCACTCTGTAGGATTAAATGAGAAATCAGCCATCTGCAACCTGGTAGAGGCTCTTCCAGAACCCAACTCTGCCGGCACCCTGATTGGGCCTCCAGCCTCCAGAAATGAGAAAAATCAGTTTCTGTTGCTTATAAGTCACCCAGGCCATGGTGCTTTGTTGTAGCAGCCCAAACTGATTGAGACAACGATGTAAACCCTCCCAAATTCTCAAGAGGATTGAGACATTAGTTACAACATGAGCTCTAGCTCTAAGAGAAACAATTGTGACTCAAAACCCTGAAGCAAGCTTTAAGAGGCAGTTACCAGAAGAAATAACCAACACAGACATTATTCTCCTGGAGTTAAGAGGCAGCTGAATGGTTTACTAAGCCCCATCTATTTTCCACGCCCACCTTATTCTATCTGCTCCACAAGGAAAAGAAGCTCCAGTTTTAAGAAAGGACCTGAGCAGCCCTAGCCGGTTTGGCTCAACAGACAGAGCGTTGGCCTGCAGACTGAAGGGTCCCGGGTTCCTTCCCGGTCAAGGGCACATGCCAGGGTTTCGGGCTCCATCCCCAGTAAGGGGAGGCAGCTGATGAATGATTCTCTCTCATCATTGATGTTTCTCTCTCTCTCTCCCTCTCCCTTCCTCTCAGAAATGAATAAAATAAGATAAAAAAAAATGAAAGAAAGGACCTGAGCAAAAGAGACCACCTGATGACCTCTAACTGCCTGAGGGAAGAGATGAGAGCAGGGCAGGCGACAACTAAGCACAGAAAAAAAGAAGTTGACCACTAGGGAAAGAATGATGCCTCCTATGCAATTTCCCCATCCTCATGAAGTGTATTTATACTTATAGTCATAGTTATACCATTTTAGTAACAACAATGAGGAATGCAGCAGGAGGGTGGTGGTGGAGGATGGAAGGATGGATGGAGGGATGGAGGAAGCTATCCAGTGGCAAAAATTAATAAGTAACTAAGAAGTGGATTAAGGATTTGAATGCCAGTTAGGCTCCCTTAACAGGAAAATGCTTAATTTCTTTACTCTGTCCACCTAAGCCTGATAAAGGATTAAAAAAAAAAAAAGACAGGAAAACTCCAGGAACAAAATATCACCGCAAAGTGGCAATGGAAAAAGCTAAAATCACCTAAGGAAAGGATTAGCTTAGCCAGCTTCTTCGTTCTGTACCTGTACTATGAAGATAAGTGTGTATTTCACCAATTTGAATATATATATATATATATATAAAATATATATATATATATATTTAATATATATATTAAATTCTGTATTACCTTCTTAATCAAAGCTGAAAAAATGATAAATAGATTTCATATTTATCAAAACTCCTTTAATTAAAAATGACATAAGCCTGGTTCTATCTAGCTTGGTTGAAAAGGAACTGTATATGAACATACAACAAGGAAGGAAGGAGGGAGATCTGGTTTCAGGGAAGACTAGATCCAAGAGCTTGATTTATTTTCTGAATCAGTGGCACCTAGAACAAAGACTGACAGAGAGTCAGCGCTCAAACATTTACTGAATCAGTGAAAATCTGTTTATTGGCTTAGCTTCTGTACATCAGAGTTTTTCATGCCAGAAGTGACAGGCAACCTAAAATCACATCCTTCCAATTTCATGCGCCAATTAGCAGTAAGATACCCTTGCTGTTGGTTCCACCTAGAAAAATCCCAATGAATGACTCTCAGTCATCTGCCCAACCGAGTACCAAATATGACAAGTGGGATATGCAGTATGAGTAGCCTGGGCTGGTAACAGACTTACCTGTGTGGTCATAAAGGAGGGGCTGTTAAGAAAAAAACAAAGAGGGAAAGGAGGGAGTCCTACAGAGAACAAAAATGGTAGGTACTCCTGCACCTCTATTTAATGAGACCTTCCTTACCAGCAACCCGAACACCAACAAGCCACTCAACTCAGCATTTCATCAAAGGTTTCAGCCACAGTAGACCCTCCTTATCTAAGTATTCAGTATGTGCCCAGCAAAAATACAAAGATGCACAGGGAGGCAAAAGCTCTTTATGTTATATTCACTAATGTCCAACCACTTATGAAAGTAATACCTATGCAGACATCCATTCTTATTTCACCCAAGCATCTATCCCTACATACCATGTCACACTATTTTTTGGTCATTCTTACATTTGACTGCAATCTTGTAAATAAGAAAGGTTTTCAACAATTTTATTTTTTAAAACTGACACAGGAGAACTACTCAAATTATATGCCAAACCAATGACAAATGAGGACCTGTAAGAATTATTACAATTAACATATGAAAAGAGAAAGACAAAATGGCATTAGGTAGTTCAAAAGAGAATGATAAAAATATGCAAGAACTGAAAGATGCCCACTGAAAAAACTGGTAAACCTAAGAATATTTTTGTGAAAATGACCTCCAGAATTATGCTCAAAGGTCAAGCATTAACTGAAGATGTCCATCATACTATAATATGATTTTATTGAAAAAAATCACAACAAAACCATCACGTATTCATTCATTATTCATTCTAACAGATTATGACTACTTGAAATTAAAAGTTGAATTGTAGCATATGAGCAACTGACTGAATTTTTATCATTCTGACTTAATTTTATACAGATGACCTCAAAGCTTTTTTTTTCATTTCTGTGAAATACTGTTCATCATTTTAACTAGATTCATAAACTGGCCTCTTTCCAAGTACTATTTGAGTTAAAGAGGGGGTGGGGGGAACTTGTACATTTCAGAAATGTTTGCTACTACTCTAAGTATTAAAAAAAAATACTTAAGTATCTAATCTGAGCAAGACACTGGACTAAGTTCTAAGATTTGAAGATGAATAATATAAAGGACATTATGCTACTAGTAGCCCTGCGCATGAATCTGTGCGCCAGGTCACTGTGGCCCTCCTATAGCTCTCTACCCGCTGCTCCGCCCTCCTGTAGCTCCACCCCCCTTACCTCCCCCGACTCATAGCTTGCTGCCCTGCCCCCTCCTGAAGCTTGTACCTCACTGGCCCACCCTCCTGCTGATCCATGATCTGGTTGTGACTGGCTAATTAGCAAATTCCTCTCTTATTATATAGGATTTGAGAGGATAAAAATGTGCTATGAAAACATCCAGAGAGTGATTGATGGTGACTAATTAAAAAAAACAGTAAGAGAATATTTTCAATTGAAAAAATATTAACTTTTGTGCTCTTTTGAAAATAAAGCACTTCCTACTGCCATAGCATTTTCAACTCTTTCCTTAAAATGTATGCTAAGGTGTGAGGGTTGAAAGCCATCTTTGATCTAGCTCAACTCTGATTTTTTTTAGCTACCAAGGAATTGTGACAGAAAGATGGAATGGCTTGGCTTAACCAAGAGGACAGAGTCAAAAGATAAAGCAGCTATGACTAGAACCTTTGTTGTGGATCCCCAATTGGCCGTGCCAAGAGCAGATTCATTAAAGCCCCTGATGGTAGCCATTACTAACTGAAGACCAAAAGAGGACATGATCCAAATTAAAACAAACTATGATGCATGCTACAACTTTCAGGAAAATGTATCTTTTGTGAGGCAAGGTAAACAAGTATATATGCCTTCACTGAGGCATACCTGATGGAAAAAGAGGCCAATGTTTGAGACACAGCTCTGTCCCTTACCAACTGTGCTACCTTGAACTTTGTGAGGTTCTCATCTTGAAGAGATAATAATACCACTTATTCAAAATAATTCTATGAAAAATAAATTAGATGATGTTGTGGTTTTAAAGTTATGTTCCAAGAGACACCAGCCACTGACATTTGCTTCTGAGCTCTAGAAACATTTTAAATCTGGTGGAAATATACCAGTAATCCAACTGCTGCATCCCATAAGAGAGAGGGTATACTATTAAAGAATAGCTACTGAATTCGATGCAAGTCTAGACCTTGCAAGTAGTATATTACATTAGCACACTGTTCTAAATATGAAAAGAGCAGCAGCATCTGATAACGTAGACGATGGACGCAAATGAGGATGCATACTAATGAGTTAGTTCAGAGGATGAGATAGTGATTTCTTAATAAGTGATGAACAAAATGTTAGGAGTCTGTTTTCTTTGTATGATCTATAATAATAAAAGGGTAATATGCTAATTAGACCAGACAGTGCCGGAGGGAGCCTGGGTCCCGGTGCCTGTCAGCGGCCAGAGGGAAGCCTGGGTCCAGGGTGCCTGCCAGCAGCCAGAGGGAAGCCGATGCCCTGGGTGCCAGAGGGAAGCCAGTGCCGGAAGCCAGGGGAAAGCAGGCCTACTCTTGCACAAATTTTGTGCATTGGGCCTCTAGTATATTCATAAACATAAATACAAGGAACAAGTACTGCCCTAAATCAAGTGTTCAAATACACAGAAAGAGACAAGACTTGTTTTAGTATTTAATTTTAGCATCTCTAATTACGAAGAGTAAAACAGACTATAGTACTGTAGCAAAAAAATAGGGGAAGCTTAGAACATCATTGGGG
>NW_005871249.1:1458635-1533635 GCF_000147115.1 Myotis lucifugus
TACTCCTCAATGGAGCAAGTTAGGGGGAAAAAAGTATGTTTGCCTTTGGCGGTATTTATATCTCCTGGCAGCTGATAGAGCTAGATTAAAACTTCTGAAACTTTATTAAAATAACCTACTACTGATGTTTCATGTCCTATTCTCTTTGTTATTGTAGATTAATGACTTAAAATATAATTAACACTAGTGGCCTGGTGCATGAAATTCATGCACATTAAAAGGGAATTAATTAGAGGAAATATTTTAATATTGTTATTTGCCCTTTCTCTATAATAGAAGTGTCAGAGATGAAAGAAAGTTAGTAAAATGTATATAAAAAATCTCCCTCCTGTCAGAGTCTGGGGTGCGCCTCAGGACCCAGAGTCAAGTCCCCGCCCATGCACATGCGACTCAAAATCGCACGAGACCCAGACTCAGCCGGCCCCACACCTGTCAAGCCCCGCTGGGTGGGGTGCACAGCCTCAGGTCCCACATCAAGCCCCACCAGGTGGGGGGGCGCAGCCTCAGGTCCTCTGTTCCTGGCGTCGGGGGAGGGGGCGCGGTCTCAGGTCCCCCAATCTGGCCTCAGGTCTCCCAGCCACAGCACCAGGGCAGGGGGCGTGGCCTCAGGTCCCCAGGCCCCGGTGCAAGGGTGCAAGGGCATGAAGTCGCGAGCACGTGACAACCATTTACATATTAGCTCTTTATTATATAGGATTATTTAGGGGGGCCTTTATTGTTTATTATTAAAGATGAATTTTAAAAGGACATGATCAATCTATCAGGCTTAACCAGACTATACTGTATTTCTGGAAACTGAGCAAATAAAAAACATTTATTTCTTGTATGAACTTTCTCAGACCAACTAAAATGTTGATTTTTCTCTCCTTTGTGATAACAGTGGCTGGTTTATGATGATCTAAATTTCAAATTGGCAGTTGATTATTGATTGACTAAAAAATCCCAACGTTTTTGATTAAAAAAAAACAAAAGCTTCCAAAATGTAAAAACCATAAGAGAAAAGAGTCTGTGGGACCTTTGGTGATAAACAGATGACATACAATAGGGCCTCTTGAGAACATAAATGTGCATTAAGTATGGAATAAGGTAAAACCTGACTTCCCTGATCTGCTCACTTCCTTCAGATTTACTCCAAACTTGTGAGTGAAATAAAACCAGCTGCTCAGGCCTCTTTGTACCTGAAAGATAGCTTCCCGCTCTCCGATCTGCTGGTCTTCCGCCATCAGAGGCTCTTTATCAGGGTTGGCGTGGGCTCCACAGGACTAAGAAGGATAACATTCTATTACCCTTATTTATGTGGACTTAATGTGCGCTGATCTCCCATGTCACCTTCCACACTTACACTCTAACCTCTGGTTAACTGGCTGCATTCACCATTTTGCCCTAATCTACAATGGCTCTCCATCTACAGAAATACTGTACTTGTGCTATTGCCATAGGAATTCATGGTTTGTCATAATTTCTCTGAATATCCTTTCATCCTATATAAGTTGAGGCTCAATTAGGTAAACAGAAACACTATGGAACGAAGGGATTTATTATATGGATTCAAACTTACACATTTGTTGAAGGAGTCTATGGAAGGTTCTAGTCCAGTGATGGCGAACCTATGACACGCGTGTCAGAGGTGACACGCGAACTCATTTTTTTGGTTGATTTTTCTTTGTTAAATGACATTTAAATATATAAAATAAATATCAAAAATATAAATCTTTGTTTTACTATGGTTGCAAATATCAAAAAATTTCTATATGTGACACGGCACCAGAGTTAAGTTAGGGTTTTTCAAAATGCTGACACACCGAGCTCAAAAGGTTCGCCATCACTGCTCTAGTCTCTGGGTCTGAGGGTGCCTAACCGTCACTATAGGTCAACAGGGCCAACAATTGGGAGGAAAAGCTTGAAGGGGAGAAAAAGAAGCAAAACTGAAATGCACGAGGACAAACCAGAACTTGTATATTTTTCATTGTCTCCAACTTTGACAATGCAGGCAATCTGCAAAAGGAGATGAGAAAACCTAAAACACCATTTATTGACAACTTTCCATTTAATCCATACCTGAACTTGTGCAACTAATCATGGTTGAAAAAAGACAAAACCATGCTGAGTGATTTAACTTCAAATTCATGGCTAGTAGCCTGAATTGGATTCCTTGGCAACCATACTACAGCTTTCTGGTCCATGCCCTCTCCCACTCTCCTAGAATAATATTTTGAACCTACTCCTCTCTATTCCAACCTTTAACACTTTTTTTATTTTCACTTCAAACTTTTGCTCTTGCTTCCTACTATACTGAGAAAATGGAAGCAATCAAAAGAAAGCTTTCACAACTCACCATCCCATCTATTCATCTCTGCAATCTGTATTCTTATGTTCTCTTCCATTTGTAAGCTATAATCTCTAGGCTGAAACTTACACTTTCAAATAAATCTCATCCATTTCTCTACTCAAAGGCACCATTTTAGTAATTTTTAATCCCCTTTCCTAAATTATCAATTTTTCTTTCTTTAATACAAACATACTTTTGCCTTTTCCATCTTAAACAAACAAAGAAACAAACAAACAAACAAACAAACAAACAACTTGTCTTGAGCACACATTTCCCTTCCAGCGATCTGCCCTCTTTGGCAGCAAAACTATTTAAAAGAATTGTCTATAATTAGTGTCTCTAATTCTTCTCGAATTCTTTTAGAAATGCACTCCAATTAGGCTTTAAATCCTGTCACTCCAATGAATTGCTCTTGTCAAGGGCTCATTCACCGAGAGGTTATTCCTTCTAGGTCTGTAGTGTTTCAATAAGCTTTGTGAACAGAAATACTGATTCCCTTTCTTCTAAGATATCTTTTAAGGATGTTTCTTTCGCTAACAACCTTTCAAGATAGGAATAGTGTCTCATTCTGGGACAAAAGTCAAGCATTATAAAAATTTAGATACTGCCCAGCCAGCATTGCTCAGTGGTTGAGTGTCGACCTATGAACCAGGAGGTCACGGTTTGATTCTGGTCGGGGCACATGCCTGGGGTGTGGGGACATCCCCTGGTGTGCAGGAGGCAGCTGATCAATGATTTGCTCTCATCATTGGTGTTTCTATCTCTCTCTCTCCCTCTCCCTTCCTTTCTGAAATCAATAAAAATATATTTTAAAAAATAGATAACTTAAATCCAGGGATTTCTAAAAGGTACAGGAGTGGTGGTTTCTATTATTCCTACATTTAATTTACCATTTTGGTGCCCATGCAACAACCAGGAGGATCCCAGAACACGATGACCATCAACTCAATCAAAAGGAACTCTCAGTGGCATCTGCTATGCCAAATGTGCTCTATTTTTGCTAGGAGAGATCAATGTGGCCTCAGGTACATGGTATGCAGCCATTGATTTGATGAATAAGTTAATTCCATTCCTATCAGAAAAGAGTATCAGAAATAGTTTGCATTTACACAGAAAGAACAACAGTATATATTTTCAGTTTTGTTGCAGGACTACATTATCTCTCTCATTCTCTGTCGTAATACAACCCCAAAAGGTCTGTTTTGTCTGGACATTCTACATGTTGTTAAATGCAGAATGTGTAGACAGAACATAGGTCCGTGGCATGATGCTGATCAGATAGGATGCGCAAAAGATGGCTAAAGTGCAGGAAATCCTGGTAAATTGGCAAGAGATAAGCTCTATAAAGATTTAAAAGCCTGCTTCATCAGTAAAATCTTAGGGGTCCAGTGGTCAGGGACATACTGAACTATCTCATTAAAGGCAAAGAACAAATCATTGTTCTTTCATCTCCAATATGGCAAAGGAAGCACAACACCATGCAGAACTCTTTGGGCTCTTAAGGCAGCATATTTCATACCTGGGAAAAATGCTCCAAGCTATAATCTGGATGATACCAAATCCTGCCAGATTTTATGACCTGTTAGCTAAAGCATTGCTCCACGTCACTCACTTTATTTCAATAAGACTCCATTGACATACACATATGATGAAGGAATTCAGACCTAAAATTAATTGACTATTTGGCTCACTGAAAGACCACTGGAAATGACATAGCCTCGTAGAAACATGAGGACAGCAGCCACAGCAGAGAGTACAGCAGCTGGTGGAGCAGCAGGCTAGTATGACGGGGTTATTCTTGAACAAAGATTTCAAGCATGTTATGAGTCTAAAGAAAAGGAAGTACAAATAAGACCATGTTGTGCAAATAGCAGCTGGACTTGTAAATCAAAGGGCAATTCTTCTGTGCACAACTCACTGAAGAGGTTGTAGCACATTTACTGACTTTTTCAGTAGAAACCATGAGTATATAGCCCTTCTGCCAGGAAGAATGGGGTAATTAGACATTCCTATATCTTACTTTCCAAACTCAATTGAAAGTAAAGATTACAATTGCCTAATTGGTTACTAAGAAGGAACATATATATTTTATATTCTAGATGTAAAATTATTTTAAGGTTTATCTTTTGTGGTTAAGTTTTTGACTTGTTGACTTTTAAAATATAGCATCATTTTTCTAACCAGAAAGTTCAGTTTCTGAAGGAAAAACAAACTATGTTTTATATTTATTTTAAAATTTTGTTACATCTTTATAATGCTGTTCCAGTACCAAGCGTTCAATAAATATTTAGGATTCATTTTTGAAGTTCATGTTTAAAAGTTGGAATCATACAATACAGTAAAGTAGTACAGAACCTGGAGTTGAACCACAATAGAATTTTAGCTCTTTGATTCAATGTGTCTAATTTTTTGTGTTTTTTTTAAAAACTAATACCTACCCTGCAGAACTTTTACAGAATTAAAGATTATATGTATGAAGCACCATGCATTGTGCATGGAACACAGTCGTGTTCAAGAAATGGCAGCCACTTTTACCAGTTTTGTCTATTTTACAACGTATTTTAGCACTTGGTGAAGAGGGGAAAGCACTATCAATAGACAATCAACTCCCTTATTTTTGAAAACTTTGCATATTTTCCATCCACACCAGGATAAAACATAACATGGATATCACTAAGTGACATATTAAAAACTACTTAATTTGTGTATGAGGAAATCTGCAAAGTCACTACATCAAATCTCCTACTCATGCATTATCTGCCATATTCCTAGGACCTTCCAGTTTCTGTTTGAACACTTCCAGATACAGGACTCCTACCTCCTCAAGTCTTCAGTTTTGGGAAAGCTCTTAACATTAGAATATTTAATCTTTAAGGTGAAAACAAATTAGGAAGCTCTTTCCTCCTATTGGCTTTAATCCTACCTTCTGGAATTGTATAGAGAAGTCTCAATTGTATACAAGATCTTTGAATAATAACATGAAATACTAGTAATACTGAAAAGTGAATGTTAACTGCCACATTAGTGTTATTGATATGAGGGGTACACAGTCAGGGAAGACTCCAAAAACCAGCTTTTCTTAAGTTAGTTCTAACTGCTATTGCCCTTCATATCAACAATCTACCCAAATAGGCCTAGCCATTCACTATCATATTGAAAAAGAGTAAATAGCAAGGCAACCCATTTGGTTTTAAAGATAAAAGCTTTGGAAAACAATAGTTTGATATTTGTATGTCAATATTTCCAGGTTAATTGCAAAAAATAAAGTAGTAGAAATTAGGTCAGATCATTGAAGGAAGAAAGATATGAACCAAACTATGAGGGTTAAAATAGAAAACAACAAAATAAGAAAAAATATTCCTCAAATATAATAAGCAATGATGAAAAGAGTATTTTATTGCTTAGCTAGAGAAGAAGGAAAAATGAACAATCTATGTCCTACTAAGGAATGGGAAATTTATACATTCCTGTCCCTTTAGATAAGATTATATGTTAGACTAACATCCCAGTGCACGAAATTCATACACTCGGGTGGGGGGGGGAGCGTCCCTCAGCTTGGCCTGTGCCCTCTTGCAGTTTGGGAGTCCTCAGGGGATGTGGGAGTGCACTGACCACCAGGGAGCAGCTCCTGCATTGAGAGTCTGCCCCCTGGTGGTCAGTGTGTTCATAGCAACTGGTCATTCTGCCCTTCAGTCGATTTGCATATTAGTCTTTTATTATATAGGATGATTGGCTGAATCATCCTCCAATTATATTCAAAAGATGCAAGATTGAGGCTATAAGGAAAAAATATAGGATATCTAAATAGCATACTTAAGGGACTACAGATACATTTGCATTGCTACTAGCTTCAATTTTGAGAAAAGGAATTTAGAATAAATTCCTGAAAATTAGTAAAAGGACAATAATATGTTTATCTTAGAAAATGTAGGAGAGGAAGAGAGGATTATTCTTGGAAGTTACAGAATGATCAATCTAAAGAATGTTAAAACCAAGTACAGGGAACCCTTGCTTTGTATAGTTCAGATATGCAACTATTTCAGTTACCACATTTTAATTAAATAACACCCATCCCACAACAACGTGCTTCCTGGTTAAAGTACTGCAATATGTTAACCTGAACAAATGCATAAAGTACAAACTCAGCTGTTAGCTTTTTAGTCCACTAATTACTACATAAATAATAGATGTGTATCATGATCAATGACCAATCACATCTCTTCTTTCAAAGTCTGCTATTGATTACTATGCATCTCTCATTCAGTTCATGCACAGACAGCAAAGTATGTTCCTGTGTTGCTTCCTTGTCTCCCAGTGATAAGCCCACATGACATTTTAGAAACATACTAATTGAAAGAGGGGATTAGCCAATGAAGAAGAAAGTGCAGCAAAGAAACAAAAGGTGACAACACTGAAAGTGAAATTCTAATTGAACATTAGTGGAGTTAGAGAAGAAAGAGCTGGTAATGGGAATGTTGACATTGCTGCTGCTCCAAAGACTAGACAAGCAGCCGGAGGAACTTCATGAAGGTGAACTTATAGACACAAAGGATGAATGTGGTTGTGACAAAAGAAATAAGAATGTCCTAGAGAAAGTGATGCTGGCAAAATCTCCATTTAAAAGGAATTCTGGGAGATATTTTCTGACACTGAAAGTGCAAAAGGTAAATAAAATAGTTAATCCAAACTTAGGACAGAGTGGTATGATTCACCAGGAAATAGAAAAGATGCTTATTCCATATCATAAACTATCCTGGGGGAAAAAAGCAAGCGCTGTTAAAATTACTTTTGATAAGTTATTTTGCAAAATTGTGTACAAAAACATTCATTTTACTGGGTTTCATTTCCCTATTTATTTATAAGCAACAGTATGAATTTTTTAAATTTTGAAAAAATGTTGAAGATCATTGAACAATCATAATTTTTCCCACTGATTATTAAGATTTCTTTGCATGGTTATAGCTTACATAGTCATTTTTATGAAGAATAAGGTGCTCATACTTAACTTTACAAAAATAAACTTATTTTCTACTAAGGAATGAGAAAGGGATAGATATGTAAGATCTCATTTTAGTGAGCACTTAGATGTATCTCACATAAACAACTCTTATGGGGTTGTTGAGCATTTACTGTGTCTTCTATTGTGCTAGGAAATGTGGAGAAAACAACATTTGCTTCAGTAGTTTTAGAAAATAATCATAAATCTAAATGAGCAAAATGAGGCAACTAGAGAACAATTAGGTATTGAATTCTATTCATTAGTAATAAGGAGAGATGAATGTGATGACAGGTTTCTGGGGGAATTGGGCTTAGGGCAGATTGGGGATTTGAGTTAAGATGATAATCATGGGAAGGACTGGGGAAAGTGGAGAGGATTATTTTAGAAATGAGACACTTTGCATAAGCACAAAATTGTAAGTGGCTTTTGTCTCTGCGCATGTACCTGGTATTTCTAAGGCATGGAGTAGCAAAGGAGTTTACTAGAATGTACAAGTAAATATTTGGGACATGACAAAGGGAAGCATAGAGTCTCTGGAGCCAAATGCATTACCCTCTGGGGATCAGTGCTAGGTCAGGACAGGGGAAGGACAAAATAGGATACCAGAAAATAGAGGGTGAACTTACCACTCTCCAAGGACCACGCAGATACTGAAATCAAAGACTAGAAAAACAGGAACTTAAAGAATAGCATGAACTCTAAGAACACCAGTTTTGCTCCATCAAATTTACACTCCATCAAAAAAATATATATATTTCTTTTTAAGGAAGGAATCAGTTTATCATTTCCAGTCGTATTTAGCCAGTGACCTGAAGATGGCAGCATTGCATTCGTTCACTTAATTAAATGGGGGTAAAATAAGGGGATAAGACAGTTGTTGAAAGAACTCAACAAAAGTACAAGAAAAATGACTGTACTATGGAAAAATGGATGGAATAACACGTCTTCAAATGATAGCTCATAGATGATACATAATTCTCTAATTAATGGGAAGAATGTCAAAGTTCATCTAATATATCAGAACTAAAAGTAGGTCTGCACCAAGCTGCCTTATTTAATCATGAATAAGATGTATAAAATAACATGGTAAATATGTAAACATCCTAGAGTCACAATGATGAAAAAGAATAAAAAGGAGAATTCTGTAAAATATCAAGGAATAGAGCCTTTTCCTACAATGCTTTATGTAGTAGAACATCTTTAAAGAATATGAATTAAATTAAATAAAAACTGATGACAAAGAACAGATAAGACATGGTGAAAAATAAGGGAATATAAAGCAAAGTGGGTTTTCTGATGTATGGACTGAAAAAAATAGAACACAAAAGGTAATCAGATATAATATGGTATAATTTTCCAGAAATGAACAAGAACTTATTCCAAAGGGCATCATTTATTCCAACAAAAAATTATTGTCATTGATATGTATCCTAGTAAATAATTGAGTACTTATAATAATAAAAGACTTCTTCCTGATTATAGAAAATAAAAACAAATCACTTCCAAGCAGGGAAAGTCAGACTGACTTCAGACTTTTTCACAGTAACATTCACTGCAAGAAGGGAATGAAGCAAAGACCATGAAGGAAAGAAAAAAAAGTCTGACCATAGAATAAGTATAAATGCAGGAAGCAGATTTTCTTGAACATGAAAGATCTCAGGTAACAGATCTTGGACAGCCCCCTTGAAAAACAAAAACAAAACAAAACAAAATAAAACAAAACAAACCAATAAAATCTACTTGATGGTAAAAACTCTCAGCCAACCAAGAAAATTCAGGAATGGCAAGTTTGTTTTAAAGGGCTAGTGTAGATGATTAAATCCATTTAAATCAAAAGTAAAGTTAAACAATTTGAAAATGTTTGACTGCATAACCTAATATAAACATTAAAAACATCACTAAAGTAGACTTAATATAATGTACAATGACAGGATGGTCGGAGAGGAAATAACAAAATGTGTAGCAATGCCAAGTATCTATCTTTCATAAAAAAACTAGCAACAGCCAGTTTCCTTTATTCTTATTCTCAGAGGTCTTTTTATAAAGAATAATAACTCATGATGTTTAAGAACATTTATCTGAAATTTAAAAATATGTTCAGTTATACCCCATTTTCTTTTTGTGTGAAATACAGTTAACAACAAAATTTAATAGGATTTAACCTTAAAAGAACATAATGTTAACACATTCTTCTCATATCATATTTCACTTTTCTTCTCCTGTTCAATATATGTGAGTAGAGAAATACTTTTCATGTTTTGCAAATGTTTAGGTGGTTTTTATTCTGTAAATGTTTGTAGTTTTAAATGAGTTTTTCCCACTTAGAATTTTTATGTAGTTTGAACTTCTATGTTTTGTACAGGTATTATTTTCATTTATTGAAAGTCATTACTTAAAGTAATGTACACTCAATGTATAATTTTGGAACACAAGAAAGTTGAAAACGAGAAAAAATATCACTTATTCTATCATACAAAACACTGCAATTAAAATTGTGCTTCCTAGATTTTTCCAATTTTTTTTCTATCCCTAAAAATTTCTTACATATAAATTTGTTATATTTTATGTAGATCAGGCTTTACTCCACCACAGAATTAATTTTCTAGGCTATTATAACACTATATAAACATCCTTGAAATGACTGCATAATATTTTATATGTCATAATTTAGATTAAGTATACCTCATACAGTTTTTCAATTATATAGCCTTGAGTGTTTTGTACATATGATTGTGGGAACAGAGATCGGCATGGTGATACTCAACTTCTTCCTTAACTATATTAACTTTTAACCATGAAATCACCATGTCTCGAAGAATGAGGACTTGGAGAATGAGGTTGAGTGAGCAAGATTTCTGGATTTAAAATGAACCATCTAATTCATAAAGTTTTACATATCCATTTCACTAATCAAAAAATAATTTAATTTCCTATTTTCAAAGTGAGCATAAACAAGATGAGGAACCAGGTACTCAACTTTTACTCCTAGGGTATAAAGAACTGTGAAGGATTTAATAATACATCAATGATATATATGTACATATATATAGTAATCAAAGTAAGCTGTATGCTACAGAAACAAATGATCTCCAAAATATCAACAAAGATATTTATTTTTGCTCCCCATAGGTATCCACTGAAGGTAAGATTCAGATATGCTCTAGGTCATCTTTACTCTAGGATCCAAATAAAGAAGACTTTACCCATAACAATGCTCAGGAAAAAGAGATCACATGAGTCACATGGTGGCTTTTAAAAGTTCTGCTTATATTTCATACTGAGGACCAAAAGGCAGGGATGTATGCAGATAATCTCCCCATAGAAATGGGAATTGGAGTGAGGCAAAGTAGATTATTTGGCTAGAAAACTAGATTAGGCATGTGGACTGAATTGTGTCCCATTCATATGTTGAAGAGCTAACTCACAGTGGTCGGCAAACTGCAGCTCTCGAGCCACATGCGGCTCTTTGGCCCCTTGAGTGTGGCTCTTCCACAAAATACCGACTTCTGTGCGTGGGCCACGAAGTTTCAATTGCACTGTACATGCGCGCCCGCATGTGGTATTTTGTGGGAGAGCCACACTCAAGGGGCCACAGAGCTGCATGTGGCTCTCGAGCCGCAGTTTGCCGACCACTGTTAGAATGTTACTGAATTTGTAGTCAGGGCCTTCAAAGAGGTAATTAAGGTTAAATGAGGCCATATGGTGTGTTCTAATTCAGTCTGACACGAGGAGCAGATTAGAACATAGCTAGAGATGCCAGGGCCATGTGTGCACAGAGTAACAACCATGGAAAGAGGGAGTGAGAGGGTGGCTATCTGTAAGCCATGGAGAGAGGCCTCAGAAGAAACCAACCCTGCCAACACCTTGATCTTGGACTCCTGGCCTGTGAGAAAATAAATTTCTGTTGTTTTAGCCACTCAGTCTTATATGACAGGCCTAGCTGACCAAGACAAGTATAGCATTTATTTTTTAAAAAATATGTTTTTATTGATTCCAAAGAGAGGAAGGGAGAGAAAAGAGAAACATCAATGATGAGAGAGAATCATCTATTCGCTGTCTCCTGCATGCCCCCTATTGGGGATTAAGTCCACAACCCAGGCATGTGCCCTGACCTAGGATTGAACAGTGACCTCCTTGCTCATGGGCTGACACTCAACCACTGAAACACACTGGACAGGAAGTATAGCATTTATTCATGAAAATTTCTGTGGATATTTTACTGATTTTTTTTTTTTTTTTAGCATCATGGAACCCAACTGGGAAATAGACAAGAAAGAGAAAAATAAGAAAAATAAAAAAGCAGGAAAACAAGAAGATACTTTTGCCAACATTTTCTTATTTGTGATCTAGAATTCTTTGTTTATACGAAAACACCATATGTGTATGCACAAATATATTTCTCACTAAATTTATTTCTTATAAGTTGTTCACTGTGAAAAGTGGGGTCAATTTTCCAAGTTAGTTCATTGATTGCAAGTCATTATTTGCAGAATTAAACTATCTCTACAAAGAAAGTTTGATGTCATGTTGTAGGCAGAGTTTATTGAGTATCCATTCTAGAAAACTTTTAGAAAGGGGGTGTTGGGAGTGGGGTACATGCATAGTAGAAAACTAGATGTAGGCATGTTCACCCTCTGGTCAATGAAATTAGAAAATTCCAATATTTGAGCACACTGTAGAATAATTTTTTTTGTAAATAACATTTGGAAAATATAAGTGAGCTCTCTCTTAAACCTTAATATCTGAGGATTTACTAACTTCGGTGATATAGCTATTGTTTTCCTTAGAGGGAAATATCACTTTAATAAGTGAAAGGACCATAGTGTGTTAAAATCAAAACACCCTCTAAACCTCTGAACTATACAAAAAGAATAAAGTATAATAGAATACAATACATTACAAAATATATACATCTTGGGTGATAAATGTATTTCTTAGGAATTATTATAGATTTTTAAAATATTATACTCTGCTCACTGTTTATATTGAATTAGATATTACTAACTTTTTTTTTTCTTTAAATGGATTTTTTCTTACACAAGAGCACAAAACCTACTTGAAAAATCATACAATTACTTAGTCATTCTTTGGGTAGAGGCTGCACTTTGGTGTGTTAAAAAAAATTCACTTTATTCAGAATGGAATTTCTAAGTAGGAGCAAAGAAGTATTATAGGAATAATTTTAAAGATATCTTTGAAAGCTTGATGTACAGAAAGCCAAAAAATATCTCATTATGTTGTTAAAGTTCCAGAAGTTCTACGCTACTGAGCTCAAAATGTTCATCAAACTGAGTTATCCTTGTTAGAACAATCTAATTAGAAAGAAATATATTCTGGAATCACTTAAATCTATCAGGGGAAGAGAATTAATGCAGCTATATCATCTAGACTTTCAGAGTGCATACATCCTATTAATGCTAATTACATTTATAAAATGCAAATTACTTACTTCCCTTTGCTCTGTGTATTTATGTTAATGTGCACAGTTTTAACTAAGGCAAAAATACACTTAAGCTGATAATCTTCATATAAAATTAAAATGATTAGTTTATTTTAAAAAAACAACACCCAGCTATTGTAATGGTGTATATCCCGAAGTACTCTAAGGTTTTAATTTTCCAGTTTATTTATTTAAACTTCTTCTTTCAACTCCACAGAAATAAAAGTACGGGGTTAAACAGTTTCTGATCTCAAAGTTTATCTTGGGGAATTTAAAAATCGCTTTTGGGATTTAGATAAGAGGCTGAGAGATCAACAGAAAACTGACAGATGGGAAGAATAATATTGGCACTAATTAACTGAATCCAAAGATGATACTGCCTAAAAATGATCTCAAATGCTGCCTTCACTGTGCAAGCCCGTCCAAAGGGCAGAGGGAAGCTGTGCAGAGTACTAGCTCCATCCCTGGGGACGGACTGATTTGGATTCTGGTCTTAGCTCTGCCCTTTGCAAGTTCTATAACTTTAGGCAAGTTTCTTACCATTTCTAGACTCATCTATAAAATGAACCTAGTCATCATATGAGCCACTTAGGGTTGTGAAGACAAAATTGGATCATTTAAGCCTGGAGCTTAGTGCAGTGCCTGTCAATGCAACAATGGCTCAGTAAAATTAGCCATTATAATCATGTTGCAGCAAATCATGTGAAAAGGGGATAGCTATAAAAAATAGTAGTTGGATTGTAGCAGTTGACAATTATCAAAACATTTAAGTAGACATAGATAATAGCAAAAGAAAGTAAATGAATTTCTGTATCGGCCTGTATCGAGGAGAGTTGGCTTGAAGATAAATGAAGAATTGCTTCATGAGCAGAGTGACTGAAACACTGCTAGTGATGGTTGTAGTGAGGCAGGTTGGGATGCTCAGGGTTGGAGTGGCATGGGAATGGGATGTGAGCGTGCGTGAAAACAGAGGAAGAATATGAGAAGGAATATGATGAGACAAATCCCAAATTCTCACTTCACGTATTTTAAAATTCAGTTTCTCTCTTTTTTTAATGTTCAATTTTAAGTTTTTGTACCATGACAAAACAAATGCACATATTTACCTGTTAAAAAGTAGCACCCATGCTCCAGCTGTTTGGCTCAGTGGATAGAGCATCAGCCTGAGAACTGAAGAGTCCCAGGTTCTATTCCAGTCAAGAGCATGTACCTAGGTTTTAGACTCAATCCCTGGCCTTGGTTGGGGCATGTGTGGGAGGCAACCAATCAATGTGTTTCTCTCACATCTATGTTTCTCTCTCTCTCCCTCTCTTCCACTCTCTTAAAAAATGGAAAAATATCCTTGGGTGAGGATTAACAACAACAACAAAGTAGCACCCAACCCCTTTGGCTGTAAAATTCTACAATATCTTCTCGGAATTTCCCCCCAAATGAAGTTAAATTCCAGGATGCATGCTTCTTATCCTGTACCTGTTCTATTTGCTACTCCTAGTGAAATTCAATTCCTGTGCCATTCAAGTTGGATAACTTTGCTCAGCCAAACGAGTGTTTTTACTTGCTCTATGAACCCATATTGCCAAACCAATGCTTGAATTCAATGCCAACAGGACTTCAACTCAAGGAGCAAATTCAGATGAAGCCAGTTTTATTCTAATGTTTTTATATGAAAGTGGTGAAGGGCTTTCCAGGCCGAAGGGCCAGAAAAGGGGCCAGTACAAGTGAAGAGTGTGGATGTAATGCCAATTTATCTCGACCATTTCTTTCATGACCTGCCCGACGTAGCCCCAGTAACAGAACTGCAGAGTGGCAGTATGACCCAGGAATCCCTCTTCTGGGCGTCCACCTGAAAAACTTGAAAACACTTATTGTGAGGATATCTAGGTACCTCTAAGTTCATTGCAGCATTATTCTCAATAGTCAACACATGGATACAACCACAGTGTCATATGAGGGGTCACTGAAATATAAAAATTATCTCTGAAACTGCAGAGTCCTAAAAAGTCCTGTGTTTGCTTAGCATCATTGTAATTATATTAATTACATGAACAAAGAATAAATCATTTCAAAGTTCAAAACTTTCCTCCAGTTAACGTGTATCGCTTATTTCATCAGATGTAAAAGCAAAAGAGGATGGACGCTGGAGGCCGCTGGGTCCAGTCAGTACATGCTTTGGTTCACTATATTTCTAAGCAGATTTTATTGTTTTCCAATGTATTTGGCATGTTTCTTAATTCATTATGGCTAATGTCATCATGAAAGAGAGTTATGATATTCATCTGTGGCTATTATAAGTGCTTAGAACTCAACTACTTGCTTTTGAAGGATGAAGCAATGATACAGATTTTTAACTTTTCCTTGCACTATTTTAGAATTCTGAAAGCATTAAGGAAATGCAGTGCAGGTGAAATACATTAGGATGATCATCTTATAATATTAAGATCTAAAGCTCTACCTAGATACTAAAAGGTATATGTATAGCGAAAAGCATCTGACCTTGTTAAAACAGGGTTTCTAACTAAACAGTTTTTGCTAAAACTAAGATAAGAGAAAGTGGCAAAGCTTGTCTCCACATCCTTCAAGCCGTGTCCTCTGGGTAGTCTCAGAAACCAGTCACCTTATTTCTTCATGGAAACCAGTATCCCTATCTCTAGTTTCATATTTTGTCCTGCAGTCATATCCTCAAGAACTCCAAAGAGATTACCTTCCTTGCATACTAATCCATCTAACTCATGTCTACTGAGCAGAAAATAAATGCATCTGTTCGGAGAGCAGGATAATTCCAACTTGGACAAGTAATGCCAAGACGGTAGTATGAGAAGTAAACGAGTAATGGCTCTGCTATCAGCTAGATCTTTGTTTTAAATTTTCTACCCATTACTAGCAAGTGGTTCAATTTTTCTGAATATCAGTTTTCTCATTTGTGAAATGGGGTTGCTGTGTGGACTAGAGACATTGCATGAGACAGGCCAGCAGTGTCTGGAACAGTCCCAGGGACTTAATAATTCCAGATATTATTTCTGCTGATGACTTCAGGAATCTGAGGTAGGCCAGTGGATAAGTTATTTTTGGTGCTCCTACAAAACACTTAAAGGCCAGTCTTGTACAATTCATGAGACTACCTTGATTAAATGTGGTGCTTTATAACAGCAATGCACTCAGCAAATTGAATACTTTCTTCGTGCCAGGCATGATCTTCTTTATGATAACAGTCCTTGACTTTAGTATAGGGTTTCATCTTTCTCAAATTGCATTAAAAAACATTATGCTATGTGATTTTCTCTTGACAATCCCAGGAGTTAGGCAGAGCATACATTATCATCTCCATTTTCAAGATGATAAAATTGAGTTTGGTAGTCAGGGTACCATATGGCTCATTCAGTTTGGGTAACATGAAGAGAGTATAATCAACACACTATTGACAATTGTGTGGTCAGTTTGAGTACCCCGACAGCAGAGGCCTTTGGTTCCCTATGGCCTGAAGGGCCAAAGAGTGGTAGGAAAGGGTTACTTCAATCTAGCGAGAGAGGGCTGCCTGATCAGACGATGACCTGGCTTAAGAATGCAGTCAGTCCACAGGGATTCAACAGGAATGAAACCAGAGTAATAAATATATGACCATCCTCTTTCTCCCTTTGGTCTATTGTGGTTGCTCCCATAAGCCAAAATCAACTGGAAGCCAGCAGGTAAGGAAGCCCACTAGCATAGTGTGCATCAGTCATCCCACTGAGTTACAGAGCAGAGTGGTGAAGGACCAGTGGATATGAAAGGGCAGCAGGAAACTATCCAGAACACTGTGTTTTAACAAGGTCAGATGCTTTTCGCTAAGATTATACAAATTTGGAAGGGAACTAGACCTTAGGTGCTTTAGATTATAACTAGTGCTTTTATTTGTAAAACATGTTGTCTTTCTTTATCTTACTAAGTACTAGTATCTCCCTCCAATGCTTGTTCCCTTTAGTCTTTATTTGTTTCTGCCTTGCACTATCCTGACATTATAAAATCTGTCTCCTCCCAACACATTCAACCGGTATATTAGTTCATTAGTAGTAAGGAGCTTTCTTTTTAATAATCATATCACTTTTTCATTAGAAATAATAGAATAGATGCTAGTTGAGTTCATTCATTCATTCATTCACTTGTTAATTCATTTAACAACTATATGGTGAGTGCCCACTGTGTACCAGACACAGGAGTTAGCAAAGGTAGACACAGTGCCTGCCCTTGTGGTATTATAAGATAGACTTTCATCAAATGAACACATTAATGTATGCATTACTGCAAGCTGAGGTAAATGTTCTGAAAAAAAAGGAACATTTGCATGATAATGACTTTGGATTTAGGAACAGCTTCCCTGAGGAAGTCATGCTTCACCTGAGACCTGGAAGGTGAGCTGGTATTAACAAACTGAAGGGTGGGGAGAGGGATAGGTTGGAGAATTTGATAGACAGTGGAACAACATGTGCAAAGTCACTGTGGCCATAGGGAGCATGGAATATCTGATAAAATAAAGCCTATGTGGGAGGAGCATAAAGAAAAAGAGAGAGAGAGGGGGTAGAAGGTGGCCCCAAGGTAAAGACCAATAATCTGTCTTGGATTTTGATATTTTTCCCAAAAGCAATGGAAAACAATGGAAGGATTTAAAGGAAGAAATAATGTGACTAAAATTTCATTTTAATAAAAATCACTGATGTTGCAGTGTTGGAGGAAGAGACTAGAGGGGATTCAAAGGGACTGATAGTAAGGCTGCTGAAGAAATTGAATTGAGCTATCCTGTCTTATAGAATGAAATGCCATGGTTTAGTTAACCATTTCTTTATTGAGCACGTATATTTCCAAAATATTTTAAAGAATACTACAAAGGACATATTTCCATGTGCTTGTTAGTTTGTGCATGTGTGAAGTTTTCTAAAATAGACACCCTGATTTTCTTTATGAAATTACATCTTCTCTACTCTAAATCTGGTGATGGGTGGAAAAGGATTCACCTTAGCTCCTGAGGTGCCCATGTGACTTAGACCTGGACAGGCAGAGTACTGATTCCCTCTCTGAGAAATTTTGCAGGGACTGTTGGCAAGAGAGAGACACAGCTTCCGACGGGCATGTTGATAAATACCAACTATAACCTGGAGATCTTGGCAACTGACACCAAAAGTGAAGAGCTTGCTTGAGGACAGATCCAACAAAGAGGGAAGCGATGCCAAGTTATGTTGATGCACTGATTTTTTAATAATTTATTTGAGTCCATGGACTTAGAGATGCTTGGGGCAAAGTCTACTTTGGGAATTACATGTTCTAATAAATTTTCCATTGTTGAAACCATTATTTCTTCATGGAAACCAGTATCCCTATCTCTAGTTTCATATTTTGTCCTGCAGTCAGATCCTCAAGAACCTGGAAGAAATTACCTTCCCTGCATAGTAATCCATTCAACTCATGTCTACTGAGCAGAAAATAAATGCACTCTATTCAGAGAGCAGGATAATTCCAACTTGGATAAGTAATGCCAAAATGGTAGTATGAGAAGTAGACAGAGTAATGGCTACCAATTTGAGTTTGATTTCTCACATGAATCTAAAAGTAAAATAAATAAATAAGTCTAATTATAAATCAAGTTGAGATCTGTTATTATATTGCTATAAAATTAAAATTTGCTAAATTCCAAAGAATTGTTTGGCCCCAACCAATATTAGAGCAAAGACATTTGAATGGAAAGAAATTGTACACATAGACATAGAGATAGTCACAAAGCATATAGTAAGCTATATGTGGAATTAATAAATAGACAACTGTGAGATAGATTGTTTGAACAATATTAGGAATACCTTGTGTTCCTTGTTAAGAGCATATCTATCAACAAAAATTATTTAGATGGGAATGGATGTAACTATTATCTAAGTTTAAAGTACTTGCATATTATTATAGAGGGCATGGGGGACATATTGAAGCAGTAATATAAGCTTCTATGACATGCCCTGTGTGGTCCATATTGAATGACTTGGCTAGGCAGATGGTTTAGAGCAGGGGTGGGCTAACTTTTTGACTCAAGGGCCACAATGGGTTCTTAAACTGGACCGGAGGGCCGGAACAAAAGCATGGATGGAGTATTTGTGTGAACTAATATAAATTCAAAGTAAACATCATTACATAAAAGGGTTCGGTCTTTTTTTTTTTTTAGTTTTATTCATTTCAAACGGGCCGGATCTGGCCCGCGGGCCGTAGTTTGCCCACGGCTGATTTAGAGCCTCTTGATTATGCTTCTCTATGTGAAGCAGAGAACAAATAAAAGATCCTAATAGTACCAACTATAGCAGTGGGTATTATATCCATTTTAATAATCTGAAAGCAGAGCCCCAGGAGAAATCTCTATTCAGTATTATTTCCCCAAGTAGCTACTATTTTTCTGAGAACTTGGTTTGTTTTTGTCCTGTGGGTACTTGAATTGACCAGGTTTCCCTAGAAAAAGTTAGTACCAGAACTGACATCAAACTATTAAGGATGTTGAACTCTTTCATATATATATATATATATATATATATATATATATATATATATATATATATATATATATATGATGTAGTCACATGCATGTATATACAGGGGTGGGCAAAAGTAGGTTTACAGTTATAACAAATAAATAATACAAATTAATAAATAATACAATAATAAACTCTGTGCTTCTCATAAAACTGTAGACCTAATTTTGCCCACCCATGTACTAGTATATGATTTTTAATATTATCTCTCTACCTAAATTTATACTATTTATGCTATTAATACCATCATGTTGTATTTTATTTACAGTTTTGAGTTACATTATTAAACGTGACTTGAGGAAGTATTTTAAATGGTAAAGTACTTATATATTTATTTGAAAAATTATAGAAGAGAGTAAAGAATAGAAACAAAGGATAAAGTAATGATTGGAAATGATTTAAAACATTGAGTACATTTGTTTTTGTTAATCTTCACCAGAGGATATTTTTCCATTGATTTTTAGAGAGAGTGAAAGGGAGAGGGAGAGACAGAGAGAGAGAAATATTGATGTGAGAGAAACACATCAATTGATTGGCTCCTGCATATGCCCCAACCAGGGCCAGAGATCAAACCTGCAACTGAGGCACGTGCCCTTGACTGGAATCAATCTGGGACCCTTCAGTCCATAGGCCAATACTCTATCCACTGAGTCAAACTGGCTAGGTCCCCACTCATCTTTCTATTTCAAATCCCAGTGAAAGAAATATGGCGCTGACTGCATACTGGTTGCCTTCTAATAAACCTAGTAAAGTTCTGTCAGAAGAAGAAATCTGATTATCTGTTCCCAGTGGATAATTTGTTTACATTCTTACTAAAACATCCTTAAAAATATAGTACAGAATGAATATGTACGCTACTGAAAAGTAAGACTGATAAATACCCTGATGACACAATCTGGAAGGACTTGATGCCTGAGTGACAAAGACACACTCCTTCACCAAACTTTGGTCAGGTTCCTCAGAGCACTCTTGTCAATGAGGCCTCCATTTTTGCCTTCTGGCTCCATGGCTTGCTGAGCCTGATCTCAAGGAGAATCCCCTGATCTTTGATAAATGATCCAGCTCCTCACCCCCCCCCCCTTGATATCTAAATCCCCAGTCTGCCTTTAGTGAGAAACCTGTTAAACCAGTTTAGCAAGAATCCTGCTATTCTTGATGTCTCACCTTAGTAATTTTTTAGTCACTGACCTCTCTACTCTGTTTCTAGGTTATAAATCACCGCTGTCTTTGCTGTATTCCATGTTGAGCCCAGTTCTTTACTGAAGTCTCTCTCCTCTACTGCAGTAGTTTGAATAAAATCTGTCTTGCTATTTTTACAAATTTTCTTTTGCAAAATTTTTCTTACATTAGGAGAATTAATTGATGCAGTCACACACACACACACACACACACACACACACACACACACACAACCTGTTCAGGCTATAGCATATGACACATTGCATCTTTGCTTCATGAAATACACAACCTAAAAAGAAAAAAAATCATGAAACGTGTTAAAGAACAGTGATGCAGACTCTATTCAGGAGGACTATTGCAACATTGGTCTCAACTACAAAAATAACATGGAAAAATGGAAATTTATACCCAAGGAACATGGTGTGTGTGGGGTCATTGGATGGAAAATTACTAAGAGGAAATACCAGAGGTAAGGGGGACTCTAGCTAAACTAACCTAACAGATTTTTTGCTGCAGGCAAGCCAGGGTGATCTGACATCACCTGGGGGTTAGTGGAGGATGAGGAACCGGATCAGATATTGAGGGTGATCATATATATATTGAGGATGTGGTGACCTGGAAAAACTGAGCAGGATTTCTGCTAAAATGAACAATGCTGAGGTGAACACAAAAGCTCAAAAGCAGGGCCTAGATGAGAAGAGAGTTTAGAGGAGCCTCACTAGTTTGGTCAAAGAAAGAATCTGTCTATATCTCCAAATATCAGTTCTCTGACTCAGAAATTGAGAATTTATTATATGTAGGGAGAAAGATAAATGTTTTCCTACATCCTTAACATTATATCCAATAAGGCAGATAGATACCATGTCTCCTGTCTCTCATCTCTTTGTTAATGTTCTTCATTTGGAGAGGAATACAAAAATCCCAGCAAATGACCAGAAAGGAGGTAGGAGTGCAGTGCTGGTAGAGAGCATTCTGCGAAGATTTGACCCAGGAGAAGGACGAGCTAGGGACTTGTTTTATCCTGCACTATGTCAGCTGAGGTTCAGAGAACAGGGCAGTGGAGGAAAGAAGCAGATCAACATGGGAAAGCTTATTAGAAAAAAGAAATTTGACATGACGCTCTGAACATCAACAGTGCTCAAACTGTAGATCTGAAGCTACAGAGCAGGAAGAAAGAAGAAAATGAAATGATCTCATACCTGTAGATCTCCTTGTCTCAGGGGTGAGTGAGAATAAAAGCAAAGTGCAGGGTGAGCCCTTGATGGAGTTAGTTAATTGTACGTAGGGGTCACATTGTGTGAAAAATATGTGCCCTAGACACTAGTATCACTTGCAAGATGGGGGAGACACATCTGAACTGAGAACAACTGAGGAATAGAAGATTTGTGGCTTCCATATCACGCTCGCTTCTTGAGAAATTAGTGGACAGAATACCCTGTTATTTAAATTATTTTCTCCTGTTCTTTGAAGTATACACGGTTCAATCGACATACTTTAAAGGGGCATATGGTGTGTTTCTGCTGCATATTGACAAGTGCATATAAAGAATAAGGCATGTAAGGTTATGCCCCGCCCCCCTATTAAAAGCAAAGTGTAGGCTATTAAAATTACGGCACAATAAGAAGCAAAACAATCTCTCTTGGTGGGTAAAAGCAAAACTCAAAATGATCTATTCCACAATCTATTAAAAAAATTCCAGCCATATGGTTGGAATAATCTACACAATAAAGGAAAAAAGGCAACAGTTCCTATGGAGAAAACACACTGAGATAAAAGGTGAATAAAATGAAAGTGTAGGTAACAAAGTAGGACAAAAGAGGAGGCAAATGGAGTAAAATAAAGATGAGAAATAAAAACACACACACAATTTTAAAATGGAAATGCATACTGACAGTAAAGAATGAAAATGCTTCTGAAGAAAAATAATCAAAATAGTGATGGGGAGAGCAGCATGTTTACTGTTTCATAAATGCGGAGAAAGACATAAAATTAAAATAATGAGACAAGATGGCAGAGAATGTAGTGTTCATATGCATAACAGATGTTCCTAGATTTAGTTCAAGACAAAGTATGAAGAGGAATCTCAAGAACATCTGTATTAGTCTGCTAGGACCGTCTGGGTTGATTTCTGGTGAGGCCTCTTCCTTGCTTACAGTCACCCTCCTTTCCCCGTGTCCTCAAATGGCCTCTCCTCTCCCTGCACAGGGAGAGAGGATAGGATCTCTGGACCGTCTTCCTCTTATAAGGACACCAGTCCCACTGTTTTAAAGCCCCATCCCTGAGGACTTCATTTAACCTTACTTTTTTCCATTAAGGCCTAATCTCCCAATATAGTCACATTGGGGGTTAGGACCCCAACAATGTGGATTTAGGAGGGATACAATTCATCCCATTCAGGAAAAAAACGGGTTTTAGAGAAACCCCGAACAACTAGTATCATAGTTCAAGGATGCAACCTTGACTTGCAGAAAACAGGAGAGCGAGATCTAAGAGTTTTGACAGGAGAATATTATAACTAAAGTATGTACATGTTAGTATGTCCACTGCTAGAAAAAACAGAGACCAAAATTAAAAATAAAAGCACATGAATGAGAAAGCTATGACATTAATGAAGATTAAAGACACAAACTTACTGTTGTATACTTCATTATAAAACTAAAAAAAAATTCATAAGTATTTCAGGAAGAAAGTTAAAATTTAATACAATATTTTAAAATTGAAATGCTCAAAACCTAAAAAGTTGGTGGGTAAGCAGCTATGAAAAGAATAAAAATGTACTAAAAGCCTTGTTTAAAATAGATTTGACTCAAAAATTCTTTGTCACTTTTGACACTCTTGACACTAACTTGCTTCAGAAATATAGGCTAATGATAACCTTTGAAAAACAAAGGCAATTATGTCACTTGTTCAGTTATTTTCATTTTTTTATAGAGGGGACGTTATATCCACCTCCTTGCAGGAAATCAAGTGCACATGATGTAAAATGTCAAAGAATTATTACCTATAAAAGAAATGGTAAGAGGTAGCATTCAAGAACTTACAAAACCGGAGATAGTCTCATGTGTATGTAAAATATAGTCCAAAAATAAAGAGTCCTAAACAATACAGAGCCGTACTGTTCAACATGGTAGCCCCTAGCTACTTGTGGGTATTTAAATTTAAAATAATTAAAATTAATTAAAGTCAAAAGTGAAGCCCTCAGTCACACGAGCACCATTTCAAGTGATCGATTGCCACACGCGGCTAGTGGCTACTGTGTTGCCCAGCAGAGACCGAGAACGTCCCCATCATGGCGGGAAATTCTGTTGCACATGCTCTTGTAAAGAGTAAACTGCTACTGATGAAAGGGAAAATGCACCTGTCAGAAGCACCTTCGGAGCCTAGTTCTGTTTCACAGATGGACCCACATCACCTTTCATATGTTCTACTATTTGAAGAAAATAGTGGGGCAGAGGTGAAAAAAAAAGTATGTTTATTGAAGTTTTATTTACTATATTTAAATATTTGAGACAATGTTTTGCCCAATAATATAACAGTGCTGGTGAAATAAATGATGTATCTAACACTATCGGGCAAGTAGTAAAATTTGATTTATACTTTTTAATTGAAATGAAAAAATATGATGCATTATATGAAAAAAGATTAAGAATAGTGCTAAAGCCCAGCAGGTGTACTTCAGTGGTTGAGCGTTGATTTATGAATCAGGAGGTGACAGTTTGATTCCAGGTCAGGGCACATGCCAGGATTGCAGGCTCTATCCCCAGCAGGGGACATGCAGGAGGCAGCTGATCAATGATTCTCTCTCATCATTGATGTTTCTATTTCTCTCTCTCCTCCCTTTCTCTCTGAAATCAATAAAAATATTTTTATATAAGAATAGTACTAAAATGGATATGTCACATAATTTTACATATATATTTATACTCATATAGAAAAGTTTGGAAGGATTTACTTTTAACATTTCTCTATGGATACTGCAATTTTAAATTCTGTCGGTGTGTATGTGTGTATTTGTTTACCACTATTCTTTCTGTTTTACAAGGATCATGTTTTACTTGTGTGACAAGTTGAAAGTGTGTTATTAAAAGATGCTTTAGAAAATTGCTGCTTTATGTTATTTGACATTCTTTATTTGGGAACTAAATATTTACAAGGCTGACTCTTTTAGTTCCACCGGAGAAAAGATCTTTTGAAAGCACACAGTGAGTACATTCCTATGGAGTGAGCTTCAATACCACCACAGTTCTATCAGCCACAGATCTTAATTATGCAGAAACAGAAAGGGACTCTGAAAAGAAACTTATTTAAAGGATATTGGGGAGCTCATAGAACCCCCAGAGAGCTGGGCAAACAGACTAGATAGAGCCTCCTGAGCCAGAAGGAAAGCCTGGAGCTGCGCATTGTGAGGACAGGGCTGTCAATGAACCAGACACCAGGAGGCGCATCATTGCCACACCCTCCTGAGGACTGCAGCTGCCAGAGAGGACGCTGCACCAACCCCTTTTCTGATATCACAGGCTCTTGATTAAAAATCCACCTCATGATATTGGGTCATGTCCTAGCTGCAAAGGGAGGCTAGAGAAATATGTGGCATTGTCAGCTTTAATTAAGTGAGGTGTTTCTAGATCCTGGGCAGCCCCAAAGGGCTGATGATGTTGCATAGGAATAAATAAACTATGAAAGCGCTCAACACCGTCACCATCACCTGCCTCCTTCCAACTCCTTCACGTGCCTGTAGCAATTGTGATATAAATTTAATGGTAACAGTAGTTTGTATGAATTGAACCATGGAATTATTGAGGGTTTGCCATATGTGCTAAAAACGCTTTTTAAAATGTTTAACTGTAATAACAGATTTAATTTCTATAAATAACCACATTGAGATTAGCATTACTAATAGTATCCCCATACATGCAGCCACAGAGAAGTTATAAAAATTGACCAGGGTCACAGAGCTAATGAGCCATATGACAAAGATTTTAATCCAGGAAATTTGGTTTCAGAGCTCACGCTTCAAACTCTGTTGCTAGGCTGTCTTCTGTATCTTCAAATAAGTCTTTTGTGGTGGTGGTGGTAGTGTAAAATATTTACTGTTACCCGGATTTATTAGAACCCCCCCTGCAGGCCAATAATAAAGAAATGGGAGACACTATCATTTTGCTATCAGTGTAGCTGCTCTGTCTTATCTTGCTCATAGTGAGCCTGTGGATATTTTTGTTTGTTTTGGTTTATTCTGAACATGAGACTGATATGCATGCAAAATGTCAAAAAAATTTTCCCCAGGAAGAAAAACATTTGTCAGCAATGGAACATTTCCTTTGCTGATATTGTTTCTACTTTCCCTTCTTTCCAAACCTACTTTAAAATGTTTTGATTTTTGGTAGAAATACTGCATTTCTCAAGGTCACAAAAGAAATTTGGATGAACTTGTAAGTTAAGTATCAGAAGATCCGTTAATGAAGGCAAAGACCAACTGATGACTAATTTCTTTAATTAAATGCATGTGGAAATTACTCCCCTTCCTCTGAGAGTAACAGTTTACCATTTTTTAGATAATATTCACTTAAATTTTACAACTTTGCCAAACTATAAGAGAAGGCAAAATGTATTAGTGCTATTCCTTTTCAAATAAGGGTGCTCTAGTACACAAATGAACTATATAACTAGAGTCAGTGGCTAGAAGAGAATGTCAATAGAGGTTGATAATTTTAGTATGTAGACACAGGTGACCAGGCCCAGCATTTTGCTTTATATAAAGGTCAACACATGGCTTATATATGTGATTGCTCAAAAATCCCAACTGGGACAATGTTTTTTTAAATATGTTTTTATTGATTTCAAAGAGAATAAGGGAGAGGAAGAGGGAAAGTAACATCATGATGTGAGAGACTCATCAATTGGCTGCCTCCTGACACTCCCTACGGGGATCAAGTCAGCAACCCAGGCATGTGCCCTGACCAGGAATCAAACCTCAATCTACTGGTTCATGGGTCAATGCTCAACCACTGAGCCACACCAGCTGGGTGAGACAATGGTTTTGTAGAATGTCTATCCATGTCACTTCACATTGAAGTAGTATGGTGATGATTATGACTTAATAAATTATTTCAAATTTTAATCATGCCCCAAAATATGAAATCAATAGACTCTCCTTTCTCAATCACTAAAAAGTAAGTTGAGTAAGTCTATGTATTTATTAAATATTCTCAATCTCAATAACATGGCGTCACTAAAATAGCAAGCAGCTCCTGTCCCGCCAGCATCTTTCAAGGAAAAGTGATTTTCCATCAGACTTTGACTTGTCAACTTGTGCAAATCGACTTGGTGCAGCGGCTCTGAAGCATGTAACAAATCACTGTCTTTTCCTGTCCAGTTGCAGTTTCATTAGTTATGACTGCCCCCTCGTCAACACATGCATAAATGCAAGGATTTCCTGAACAGCCAAGAAGCAGACAGACAGGGCTTAACTATATTTACAGAACATTCTATTGGAGGTGATCGCTTGGGACTTTATAAAATTACACAGAGGACTTCTTCTCAGGAATAGGAAGAGTATTACCAATGTGTTGCCTATGGTTATGTAGAGATTATATTCAGCTAAAGGAGTCTATTTTGTCTTGCCAGATTTTCTGTCAGGTATTGATGCTCCAAGTAGCTTCTAGCTAGCTTTTTGTTGCTATCAGGAACACTACTTTCTATGGCTAGCAGTTCATTTTCTTTTTTAGGGTTCCTTTTACTTTGTAAAATCAATCGAATATTGCTGTAACTCAGATGGAGCTCCTTATTGTGAATGTATTATGTAACCACAAATAATTTTGAGAAAGAGGTACTAAACTTGCCTGCCCAATTCTGACAGCAAGTAGGCAGAGTTGGTTTAGTGTAAATCCTAAACTTTGTCAGTATATGATTTAATCAGTGGTTTAACTAAGCATGTCAATTGGCTTGTGTGTATTTTTTATACTAAATATAAACTGTTTCTGCCTCATTTCTAGACTTATGCAAACTATATCAGTTTAAAATTTTAGAGTATTTTGTTAGCAGCTCTTACTGACTCCTTCCTGCAAGATGAATCCTGGGAATGAAAGAGAAAGATCAGGAAAACTGTGGGAAACCCTTTGGCAATGGGGAGGGGCAGGGGTATCTGGATAGGGTGATAGCTTTGACCTGGGCAGGAAACGGCTTCAAAAGGCCATGGCAGAAGTAGCAAAGGAGACATTGGTTGGAGTTCTGGACACCCCCACAATTGCCTTGAGATAGACACCTGTGAATGAAGAGTCTCTAGAAAAAGGTGTGCATAGTAACTGATCTCTAGCATTTGCTTCCCCATCCCTTCTTCTCCAAAGGCCCAGGGCTAGCAAATCATCATCTATGGAGTGTCTATGTGGCTTCTCTTGGGGAAGTGAGAGTACAATCCTAGTTTGTAGATAAGTTTTATAGACAGAGAAGCTGGTGACCAGTGTCCTGATGCCTAGGTTCCTTCAACACAGGGCTTACAGGTCAAAATGGTATGACATTTGAGCAACATAACTATTTAGAAGGAGGAAGAATAATACTGAACTATAGATTTCCATTAGGAGAAGACATATTGGAAAGATGGACTAGTTTAATGTAATGTTCTAATCATTATTAGGAAGAGATTAGCAATATGTCAATGAACAAGAAAACATGAGAAAAGGTCAAGCATAAATATTATGAATATTTTGGAAAAATATTTAGACTAAATATCTAAAAACATAAAATTAAAAATGAACAATTATTAGAAATCTAGATCAAAGAAATCTTCTAGAATAAAAGTTGGGAATTCTTTTCTGTACCTGGCCAAAGAGATTCTAGGGTTTGTGAATCACACATGGTCTTTGTCATATATGTAAATAAAAAATGATTTAAGATGTAAAAACCCAGCTTAGACTCTAGCCATACAAAACATGCATTCAATACAATATGGCCCCCAAGTTTGCTGACCTCTGGACTAAAGGGAAGAACAAATTGAGTAGAAAATATGAAAGACCATTATAAAGTACATATGGAAATGCAAGGAATAACAACAGCCAGGAAATGACAGAAGAATTAGAACTGAGGGAAAGAGTTGCAAAATCAGCTATCAGGACATATTAAGAAGTTAAAGTAATTAAAAGTTTTTTGATGGAGAAAGTTTTCTATGCAATAGAGGAGAGAGCTTAGAAACACAGTCATTTATTTATAGAACTTTGGTATAGAAAGAGGTAGGGAAAAGAGAACACTTCAATAAATAAAACTGGAAAAAAATAGTTGCCCATATAGACAAAGACAACATTGGATTCCTACCTTACAGATAAAATTAGGAAAAACAAGCCAAAGGCAGAAGGACAAGAAATAGAAAAAGGAAAAGAAAGAAGTAGAGAAACTCAACATCTTTAAAACTCATAGATGAAAATTTGTTGTGTACCTTTTAGATATGTGGTAGATAAATATTTCTTAAGTAAAATTTAAAAGGCATTGTCTTAGATAAGAAAAGATAGCTATATTTGTTTATATTAAAATGAAGAACATTTATTCACTTAAGGACATCTTTATGAAAGTAAAAAGACATTTACAATTCTTTTCTGTATCATAAAGATATTGAGTAGAAAATACAAAAGACCATTATAAAGTACATATTCATGATACAGAAACCAGCAAAGAATTAAAATCAAGGGTGTGTCAAGAACTCTATAAACCAGTAAGAAAAGCACAAATAGAAAAGTGGATTTCCCTGGTGAAAATAAAAATTTGGCTAGTATTCTATGTGATCAGTAAAATGCAAATTAAAAGAATAAATACTATTTAATACCTCTTTCATAGTCAAAGTGTAAAAAATTGCACAATACAGAGTTTTGGAGACACTGTGGGTTTACATTTTCATACTCTATGGCCCAGTAATTCATGCAAATAAGATACATTTTTACACATCTACAACAATACAGATGTACAGAAATGTTCATAGTAGTATTGTTCATAATAGCAAAAACCTGGAAACAATTCAAAAGCCCATTAGAGGAAAGTGAATAAACAAATAGCATTATATTCACAAACTGAAATAATTTACAGTACTCAAGTTAGGAGTGAATCTTAGCCATAGAATATTTAGTAAAAGAAAATATTTCAGATGATAACTCACAGCCTGACACTTTCTATAAAGTTTTTTAAAACCCAATGTATACATGCAGATGATTTAACACTATTTATATAAGCAATGGAATGGGAAGCTTGGAATTCAGGATAATATCGAGAAGGTGGTGGAGGATAGAATAGATTTAAAATCTAATGGCAAAATGGAAGCTGAAGGTCAAGGCCCTCATTTTCATTTGGGATGATGCGCTCACAGATGATTATTTTATTATTATACATAACCAGTTAAATAAAATCAGGCCACATATGGGCCAATGATGAGTTTGTCAATGATGAAGATGAATCTATAACCCAATTATTGCACTTGAGGTCCAATTTTTAAAAAGTTAGTGTTTATCCGTTCTCCCAACTTATCAAATAAGTAAAACTGGAAAAAAATAGTTGTCCATAGAAAGACATTTTCTACATTATTCAGAAGATAAGTAACTTGGGACTAAAAACTAATCTTTAGTAGGGAAATATCATCAGTTTATATTTGCTAGGACAAACGGCCAGTTTCTTTTAAGCAATATTTAAAAAAATGTCTTAGACTTTAGCTTTGCAGATGACAAAGTATTAATACATAAACTCTATTTCTGAAAGGCTGTCCTGAGTCCACTTGTTGCATAAGCTCAAGGACATTAGAAGTGTCTAAACTAAATTAGGCCCATTCTTGCCTTTCCTGATAAAAATCCTGCTTGGATATTTTCACCAAATAGACCAGATTCATTTTTATTAAATATCTGTTGAAGTTCCTAAACCATTTTTGATCTCCTCCAATGTTCTACATTTGATAATTTCCTGACTGTCTATATCCCCAGCCCTATCACTCATTTTACTCACTTGATAAAAGTCCTGGAAATATCCCTGACATGACAAAAATTTCATCAGTATAATATTTATTGTGCTTAGCTTAAAGCTTTCAAACAATATCTGCTGAATGAATTTTAGTTTGCGTCCAATAATGGTGTTGAATTTCTAGGCCCAAAAGCTCTTCAGTTCTAAAGTGATAACAAAAATCGTTTTAGATATTTATTGTGTGGCTATTAATGACTATCAGTATTCTTGCTCAATTGGGAAGTAAAGAGACTTTTCTTAATAACCAATTAATGTAGAAATTTGTATGTGAAATTAAAAGATGCAAAAAATAGATTTCTATATATGTTCAAATTAAAACATTAAAATCATGAGATTCCAAATAAATGAATCTACTAGCCCAATAAAAAGAAAATTTTATGAAAGTATGACTGTTTGGAGATCATAGCTAAGTCATAAAGGTAACAAGTGACTAGATGGATAAAATGTGCCAAACATTACTTACGGTGATGGAATAGGCATCTGTTATTTGGCGATTAATCGTTTCCTTTCTTTACTTTTTTCTGAGCAAGTTATATTATAAGGCCCTTGGATTCTTTGAAATGGCAATGGTTCTTTAATAGATGACAAGTGTTTAAGGATAAGGAGGGAAGTATTTATTGACTTACAGGTTACTAAGAGAACCTGGTCCAAGCTTCATAATACTAACTTATTTACTGCATATCACACCTTAGTCCCAATTCTAGGTACTTTTCAGGTCTTAAATTATTTAATCTTCACTCTGACAAGCAACTTATATCTAAAACAAGTAACTATTACAACTCAATAATAAATAGACAATTCTGAAAACTGGGCAAATGATCTGAGTAGACATTTCTCCAAAAAGTTTATACAAATGACCAACTGCTATGTTCACTTTGTAGATGAAGAAACAGGGACACAGGCTAAAGAGATTGCCATGGTAACAGTCAGGATTGGAACCTATGCAAACTGGATGATAACCGCTACAGGATGACTGCTTCCTGATGTTATCTTCTTTATGGTATTAAATCCATTTTTAGAATTCAGGACAATATTTATCCAAAAGAATATAAATTTCATTGCCTTAACAGACTGCATTATTTTGAATAGAAACCAATAATATATTTAAACCAAAAATTTTTTAAACAGACATGGCAAAATGTTGGTTTAGAGTTATTCAATTCCTAATCTATTTCCCTGACATGTGGTGGAACTAATATCTATTTCCTTGCCTGACAATTTCCCTTTGCACCTGTACAAAATTGTTAAAGCTCTGGCTTCAGAAATACTATCCAACAATGAGCAGAAGGGATGCTGGCATCTTAACAATAATTCTAAGTCACCAACTTCCGCTATCAGAGAAGGCAAAGGAAAGATAATTTGCTTTTATCCAGTGAGTGTGGGACAAGTCAACACCAATTTCTCAAATGCAAAAAGATGTTAAAGAGTGGCAATAAAAATAATGTATTTAGGCAATGACTTCTTTTTTCTTCTTCTTCTTTTTTCTCTTTCCTTTCCTTCCTTCCCCTCTTTCTGGTTTACAGACATTTAGGAGACTACTGTTTTGATCCATCAACACATATGTATTGTATCTGAATAATTATGAAATATTTGGAATATGAATTTTCATCAGGAGACTGGTTTACTACAAATCACTTAGCATGAATTTTAAATAACTTTATACATATTGGTAAGAATAAAGTATACATGCTGTTATTTTAGCTAGTCTAAACTTAGAGAGGTTATCCATCTCTATGATGCCCATAATAAACTAAGCTCAGAAAAGTTCTTTCTTTCCTAGTTCCTTGAATAATATCAATATGAACATTAAGAAAAGAATTGTCTTGATCAAAATTATAATAAAAGAGAATAGTTATTATTGGCACCGGAGTTGGACTGAATAAACGTACTTGATTATGCAATTCATGTTAGTCTCCTTTTATATGTTCTTAATTAGAAAGCATCTGGCAAATGAACACCTGAGTGGCAGAAAGGTAGTAGGATGGAATAATAGCTCTTCATGCTGTTTAATGGGCTGTACTGAAGCAACTTTTTCAGATCATGAAGCCTTTTGATTATTCCCAAATAATTAGTGTTGCAAAGCACCATTAAGTTAAGTTATCTTTTTCATTCACCTACATTAAAGAGAATCTAAAGGGGGTAACTCATGTAGCTTGGTTTCCCACCATCTGATGCCAGATATAGTTATCAGTTTAGAGTTTCTATAAAACCATGATGATTATGCTTCTGAGTACCCCATTGTTTGCTATGACATCCCATCTCTTCAAAATTGTGCATAAGTTCTGTTATTTCTTTCCCATCAAGCTCTACTTGCCTTGAAGACTTTTAATATATCCTTGAAGACTTTTAATATCATTTCTTGTTTACATTGAACATAAGAAATTTCCATTGTCGGATGCATCATTATTTTGGGTAGCATGGTGAAAGCAGGAATGCTTTGGTGTGATACCAAAGGGCTATTCTCTTAGTATAAGAATGAAAATAAATGGAACAGCCATGTGGAATAGAGCAGGGAAACTGGCATGTCTCAATCATAGCACTAAGTAGAGGGAGGAAAAAGAGTGTATCCTCTGAGAAATTGAAGAACCAGATATATATTCTGAATTCACACTACCAATGGGGTCCAAAAAGTCATGAAGAAATTTAATTTAAAATAGTCTCAGTCTATCCCAATAATGATTAAAAGACACTAGTGATGGTAAAATGCAAACTGATTTAAGAAATATTAAAAAATACCCCTTATATTTAAGGAAATATGAAAGTTTTACTAGATAAAACTATACTTAGTGTTCTAGATATTGAACTATAAAGGACATATTTTTTCAGATCATGAAGTCAAGTTTTTGTGTAACTTTGATCCAGAAACACCTTTCATCAAGACATAATTAAAATAACCTATGAAATTGTATAATTAAAGCTCATCCACAAAGGCATTTTATGAATTGGTTACTTCTCTACAATGTATATCTGTTCATTTGTCTTAAACAACTTATCTGCTGAATTGGTAGTTTTCTCTTGGGCCTGCATCCCTTCCTTTTCTGTCACAATGCACTTACTGGCTTCAAGTTCAATACAGAATACACAGTGGACACTCAACAAGTACAAAAATCAATTGAATCCGTGTTTTGTAATGTTGTGGTTTATAGAACATGCCTCAAGAAAAGCAGTATTGGAGTAACATGATAAAAAACTTAAATTCTTTTTATTGTTTGCTTGTTTAAGGGGACTTTGCATTTGTGAACCTTAGTATATTCTTCCTTTACTTCCTGGAAACAATACCTTACATTATAAATAGTCAAATGGTATCACATTAATTTTACTGAAACAAACTATAATGAAATAACTGTTATTTTGAAAGGGGCATTTTTAAAATTTGCTGGTCTCTTAAAGGTAGTATCTTTTCTAAGTGGGCCTAACTATAGCAGATATATCTCTTTGGAACAATTACAATACATGTAAAGAACTCTTTACCTCAAGAGGAAATCACTGGAAAATTATTTCTCTCTAGTGAATTTCTTTGGGATAAAAGTTTTTTATATTGCACAGAATCTTAATACTCAATCGATAATAATAAAAGGGTAATATCCTAATTAGACCGGACATCTTCCGGACGTCATCCCAGACATCCTTCCTGATGAAGCCAGGCCTGGAGGGAATCCAGCCCGGATCCCAGGTGCCTGCAGGTGGCAGGAGGAGGGAAGCCCAGGTCCAGGGTGCTGGAGGGAAGCCTATGAGGCAGCCAGGGTCCCAGGTGCTGGAGGGAAGCCAGTGCCAGCAGCCAGGGGAAGGAAGACCTACTCTTGCACGGATTTTCGTGCATTGGGCCTCTATTGTAATTATAAGACTTTCTGTACTTAGAACCTTATATACGTTAACCCAATATTTCAAAACTATAAAAACTTAAATTTATTGTCAAAGAGGTGGGTCTAAATAGAGGGAAAATGCATACATAAGGTAAAAAAATGTCCTTAGCTTATTTTTTTCCAGTAAAATTCAATAATGCATGCATAATTAAGCTATTAAGAATCTTGAAATAGTTTTATTAACATTTGAGTCAAGCTACTTTCAGTATTTTCTCAACTCACATACTTGCTAACTAAAACAGGGTATTTCTCAAATATTCTTTTGCCTTTGTCTAAATTGTAGATGAAGACAAATGTGAGCTTTTCTTTAATCTGTTTCTTTTTATTGCTGTCTTGCTTTAAAATGATTCATTCTTTTTAATTCATTGTTTCTTGTTCTGCTTTTTCTCCAGGGGCATGTACTTCCCCATGTATTGATGGAAAGAATTCTCAATTGTTCCACTTTTAATTTGTCACCAAGAGGACCGTGGGTCATTGAACAGTGTTTCTCTTGTCCACGTATGTAAAAGACTTCTTTTCTTTAGTTAAAAATTTAGTTTTTGATAGTTAAATTTATGACCCAATCCTCCTTTTGTTTGCTCCTTCATTGACATTTGAGAGTGCTTTTCCCAGTATATGCAGCAAAGGACAGACCAGGATATGAGTACATATGGCAACATGATTTAAGAGCATGAGATATTTGGAAACAATTGAGAAAAGAGCCACACATTGGATGAAAAAGTAATAAAATAAAATATATGGGGAATGATTAAAAGGCAATGGTGACAGGGGTTTTTCAGAGTAGTCAACAATACTTTAATGTGCATTAGGGAGACATCTTATTGGGTGTTCATTCTTATTTCATTCAAAGGTATTAAACAGGAATGTTATTTAGTTTAAAAAATGTGAGTCCCAGCCTTTTTCTACTGATCTTCTCGCACAACAACCTTTCTGTGCCTTGGACTCACCAAGTCAACCACTTGACTAGAAAGCGTGATGTGAAAGAATTGACGTGAACCCATTCAAATCAGAATCAATTACTGTAAATTATAAATATAGCTTTATAGCATAACTCTGCTTTAGAATAGGACATTTTTCTAATTCCTAAGCCTTTTGGTTGTAGTTATTTGCACTAATTTATTTGCTTTCACCTCCTGTGTCAATGGAGGCTACTAATATTAGTCCTGAAAGAGTAAAGCCTATTCTTTTTGTTACCTTAGGAACATATCTATTTGGCTTCTGGTGGTAACTGCAGCAAGTATGGTAAAATTCTCCACCAAAATCAGCAAGTGGCCCTTTGCTCTCTGGAGTCTTTGACCCTCAAATGTTCTTGTATGTGTAACCAATTATCTTGAATTACCTTTCTTCTCTGTCCCTCTTTTTCATCTCTCTGCTGGTTTTCAGTGTACTGTTATTTTGCATAAATCTGCTTCTTGCTTAGGACTTATTATTCACAATATCTTTCTACAATATTCTTATTTAGAATACAAACATATAACTCACTTTCTTTCCCATGGAAGATTATAACTTCAGCTTATACAAATAAAAAAAATATTAAATCTAGATTTGCTGGCATGATGGTGGTGTCAACCTTGGAATGCACTACAAAATATAGCATTATTCATAAATAGGTAAAATATAGATTAATTACCACAAGAATATTATGTGACTACCAGAAATCGAAAGTGTTTCTGCTTAATGTATTGTTGATGAGACCATGTGGAAAAGAAAAATTGAAAACTATTTCATAATTCCTCTTCCTGAGAGAAACAGAATGTTCCCCCTCAACTCCCACACCCTGGAAAGGAGACAGATGCTCTGGCAAAATCCCACAAACAACCCTTTTGTCTGAGAGGTAAAACTCATTATTTCCTAAGAGATAAGAGCCTACAGGGAGCTGAGGGGCTGGTCAAAGATCTCCATTTTACTACTCTGTACCTCTGTGGACAAGTGCATGGGGGCAGGTGCATCAAGAGTGAACTGCTTCAGAAACAATACCATGCATAGCCATGGACCTTTCCCTAAGGGTACTCTCTATATTAATGCAGAGACATGACTCATAATCTTGGCTCTGCCAATGACTCGAGTTTCATTTTCCTTTCCACTCTTTCAAATTAGTAAGGATTCTTTTCCTTAAATTCAGATCTGATGTTTCCTTTAGAAACCATATGGGGCTTGAATAATACTCATCTTGGTGATAATTCAGTTCTTTCTACACTGTAAGATAACCCTGACCAGCATGGAGACTTCTAGAAAAGAATGAAGAATCAAAGAAAAAGAACAGTGGGTACAAAATGATCCTTCATATCATAGAGAGAATCCTTTATAAAGATTCAAAGGATGTATCCCTTCTGAATACTTAATTTAGGAAATTCATATATGTTTTAACCCTATTTTCAAAAGCATTTAAATATTATTTTCCATAAAACCACTCAAAGAAAAGAGAATAATCTCAGTGAGTAAAGAATGTACAGAGATGAAAAACCTAGGTGGCTCAATTAAAAGTAATGAAGGAGGCAGATGAATAGAAGATTTGACCCAGAAGAAAATTAATTAATAAAAGGTAAAGACAAGTCATACAAATTTATAAATTTTCTCATAACACAAAGTGAAAAATAAGAATATAGACCAGAAGATAATAATAAATAGGCATCTGACATGCATAAGCTTTTCAAGAGATAAATAAGTGATGGGAACCACAAAGTCATTATTGATGAACTGGACTTCATTAAATTTAAATTTTTCTGCTCTGTGGAAGCTTCTATCAAAAGAATGAGAAGATAAGCCACAGACTGTGAGAAAATGTTTGCAAAAGACACATCTGATTAGGACTGTTATCCAAGATCTAAAAAGAGCTCTTAAAACTTAACAATAAGAAAGTGAACAATTTGACTAAAAAATAGAAAAAAGACCTGAACAAACACCTCACCAAATAAGATAGAAAGATGGCAGGTAAGTTTATGAAAAGATTTACAAAAGCATGTGTCATTAGGCAGTTACAAATTAAAACAACAATTAAATACCACTACACACCTATTGGAAAGGACAAAATAAAAAACACCATCAACACCAAATGCTGGCAAGAATGTGGAGCAACAACATTCATTGCAAAATGGTACAGCCACTTTGTAAGACAGCTTGACAATTTCTTATAAAACTAAATATTCCTTCTGTATGATTGCTTTTTTGTTTTTATCCAGAAAACCAGAAAACTTATGTCTACATAAAAGCATGTACAAATATGCTTATGGCAGCTCTATTCATAATTGACAAAACTTGGAAGCAACCAAGATGTGCTTCAATACGTGAACAAATAAATAAGTGTGGTACATCCGGACAATGGAATATTAACATTAATGAGCTGTCAAGCCATGGAAACTCATAAATGCATATTACTAATGAAAGAAGCCAATCTGAAAAGGCTACATACTGTATAATTCCAACTATATGATGTTTTGGTAGCGGCAGATACAAGATCAGTGGTTTTTAGAGTTAGGTTGGGAAAAAGAGATGACTTGTCAGAGACCAAAGGATTTTCAGGGCAGTGAAACTATTCTCTATGATATTACAATGGTGAACACATGTCATTATAGATTTGTCTAAACTTGTAGAATGCATAACACTAAGAGTATTCAAACTCTAATGTAAAGTATGGACTTTGGGTGATGATAATATAGGTTGACTAATTGTAATAAATGTACCTCTCTGGTGGGCATTGTTGATAGTAGGGAGGTTGTATGTGACAGGAGAGGGGACAGAGGTATATGGGAATTCTCTGGACTTTCTGCTCACTTTTGCTGTGAACCTAAAACTGCCTGAAAAAAAAGGCAGCTTGTTAATATAAAACATACAGAACAAATATTCTTAATCTAAAAGTTTTGCTGGAGTTTACTGTTATGATAAGAATGATAGCATTGTGGTTAAACTATCTGTGTTTTATCCCTACTCTGTCAAACTCAGCAGCAGATTTCTAAAGAGCAAGAAAATGCATATGCCTCAGTTTTCTCACCTTGAACATCTAAACCAGAAGTGACCACTTGAGTGAGGTACTCACAGGGGGAAATATGCTGGGGAACGTGGTCTTGGTGATTCCTGGGTGACTGGAATGGGTACCAAAGGATCATTTAATTTGAATATTTAATGGATATATTTGCATATTTTAATTGTGAGTTGTGATGCAGGATAAATTGATGATATTTGTGGGAAGTAATTGGTGATCAGGCAGCCTGGCATAACCACTGTCCTTTTACGGGTGGTTAACTAGTACAGACATTTCTAGCCACCAGAACAAAGCCCTGAGAGATTTGTCTTGGTAACAGGTAGAGAATAATATAAATTGTTGGCTCTGGTCCACGGGTCCTGAGCATGCAGTTCTCTTGAACTTCATGCACCGATAGTTCAGACTCAGCACCACTTTGAACTTACACACAAACATCTGTTTCCCCAAGGTCTGGCTACTGTGCCCCAGGGATGGGTTTTTAGACAACATGCATAATCTACTTGAAAAACCATCTCTTTTACCTTCTGTGTCTTTTACCTCCCCAAATAAAGAAATATTCCCTTCTTTAGGTCCACAAGTCTTCCCTTAATGTTTGTCATAGGATAATGGAGCTTCTTTTGGAAGGAAATTTCACTTTTCTGCATATCCATTTGTTTTGTTTTTTTAAAAATATATTTTTATTGATTTTAGAGAGGAAGGGAGAAGGAGAGAAAGATAGAAACATCAATGATGAGAAAAATAAAGAACAAAAAACACCAGAAACATCAATGATGAGAGAGAATCATTGATTGGCTGCCTCCTGCACGTCCCCTACTGGGGATCAAACCTGCAATCCAGGCATGTGCCCTGACCAGGAATAGAACTGTGACCTCCTGGTTCATAAGTCAATGCTCAACCACTGAGCCATGCAGACCGGGCTCCATCTGTCTTTATTGATCCTAAACAGGCTGCTAAAGCATTCTTGAGGAAAAACAAATCACAAAACTCTGAAGGTTGGTACCATGACAAATTCACAGTTTCTAACCTGAACTGTGCCCTGAATACAGCTTAGTAATTTATTCACTGGTTTCTTTCTAACAGTCTCCTTACAAATTAAAAACTTTACTATTCCATTTAACCCCAATTCCCTTAATAGCAGATAATCTTTCACTTTAATTGTGCTATTTCTTTGCCTCCCTTGGCAAAGCTTACTTACCCCTAAAGAGATCTCAATTTTTACTGCTTTCTCCAAGGAAAGTGACCTCCACAAGTGGAACTGAGCACTTCTAGACCAAAAGAAATAGCATGGCTTTAGTACCTTTCTTATTGCATTTTCATTGATATCATTTTTTGTATCTCTCATCACCCGCTAAAGCTAGTAACAGAGAAGGGTGCTGACTACTTTTTATTCAGCTTTGCATTTCTAAGGCTGAACATAGTACTGTTGGGTAAACAAAGAGCTGTAAGCGAATGGCACTTTTATTTGCCCAGAACCTCATTTGGGAAACCACATTTTCTTTTGATTGTGTGGGTTATTTTTTAAAATTTTATTTTATTGATCTTAGAGAGAACGGAGGGAGAGAGAAAAATATTGATGTAAGAGAAAAACATTGATTGGCTTCCTCCTATACATGCCCTGACCAAGGATCGAACCTACAACCCAGGCATGCTCCTTGACAGGGAATTGAATCTGCAACCACAACCCTTGGGTGTACTGATGATGCTCCAACCAAGCGAGACACCCGGCCAGGACTAACTTTTGTTTTAGAAGGACCACCCTGGCTGCTGTTGAAAATAAGCTGTAGAGGAGTCCATGTTGAAAGCAGCGAGACTATTTTGAAGGTTATTGGGGGTAATGTACTTAAATGATAACAGTGACAAGAGTAATTTATTCTACATCTCTTTTGAAGGCCATCAGGATGTTATGACTGATTGGATAGTTAAATCTTTAAAAAACTGAGGATGACTCTAAGAATTTTAGCTTGAACAACTAGAAGAACAGAATTGTCATCAATATGATAGGGAAGATTATAAATACTTTGGAGAAGGGATCTGGAACCAATAGTTCAGTTCTGGATGTAATCAGATGGACATGACTATGCCACATTCTGGAAGAGATGCTCAGATGACAGCCAGAAATACAAGGCTAGAGTTCAGGACAGAAGTCTTCGCAGGAGATAAAAAAAAAGAAAGTCAATTTATATATGTAAAAAAACCCAAGCGACCAGAACGACCGGAATGACTGGTTGCTATGACGCGCACTGGGGCCGGCCAACCAGCCAAATGGGGGTGGGCCGGCTGGACCCCACTTGTGCACGAATTCATGCACTGGGCCTCTAGTTGCATAATAAAAAGTATTAAATCAAAGAAACTGGATGACATCACCAAGAGATGGCATGTTGTTAAAGAAGAGTAGAAGATAAAAGACTGAGCCCTCAGTCACTCCAAAGATAGGACACCAGGGAAATAAGTAAGCATCACATAAGAGACTGAGAGCCAGTAACCTGTAAGGCAAGAGAAAGAAGTGTGGCTGCAAGGCCAAGTGAAGACAGTGTATCAGTGAAGAGAGAGTGGACACCTGGTTAAACTCTGCTGATAAATGAGGTAGTCACTGGAGGCACTGGTTGGAAGTAGGGAAAAGCAGCCTAATTAGACATGGTTTGAGGGAGACTGGAAGAAGTGAGGTAAAGAGAGAAGTTATAATCTTTTGAAGAGTTTTGTAGGAAAGGAAAGCAGATGAATGGGATGGTAGCTGGTGGGAAAAATGAGGTCAGAGGAGGTTTCATTTGGTACAGAAACAGATTCCACATGACTTTTGCTTAATGTGACCTTTATAAAAGCCAATGTTTTATCATAAAAATATAACTTTCCAAAGGTGAATTTTCAAAGGCCAGCACAATACTCCACTAAGTGTGTATAAGCTCGTTTAAAATGTTATCTTTTGCAACATTACATTAAAAAATAACATGATTACATGCTACCCCCAGCTACATTTAAGTATTTGATTAAAAAATAATACTTAGAGTGTATATTTTAGATGAATCATTTGAAATAGGTTGACTTTTACCTGATTATTTTAATGGTATATGTGGAACACTTTGAGAAATCCAAGAATATGTACTTATAAAGGACAGCACAAATACTCTGCAAAATATTGATGTTCTCCAATATATTTACCACGAATTGCACTAAATGATCTTTTCCTCCTTCATACTTTCCACAAATGGGCTGAGAAATACATGATATTAAAAACATATCCTTATTTTAAAGGTGAGGAAATAGTTGCTTGGCATATAGAAAAGCAAGTTGTGATTACACAGCTACTCCAATATAATCTTATACAACTTGTATAATACTCTAATACTCCAAGTGAATTTCTAAATGTACTGGCTGACACTTTTGGCATTTATGTTTACATTGGTTTATTTCACTCACTGCTTTGCATTTTTTCACGCACATATATGCCTAGACTGGAACATTTTTGAGAGGAGGAAAATTGTGTTAATATTTCTCTTTCATATGTTCACCATACCAAATTTGGTACTATACGTACTCAATAAGTTTGGGCTAAATTTATGAATAAACATTCTAAACTATTATGATTGCTTTCTCATCATAAAAGCAAAAACTCAAAAGGACTTCAGTTATGAGATCTATGAGATCTACAAAACTCAAACTGTCTTCCTAGACATTTAGTGCAGCAGGATCTGCAACAAGATAAGATAATGCAACAGCCCCATCCACCCAATCAGCTGCTTTTCCCTCTGTTATAATTAAAACAGTGACATTTGACAAACCCTGAAAGCATTTTTAATTTTTATACCATATCTTTTATCCTGGGACGGAATCCTTTTTCTCCTTTCTCACAGTTATCATCTGTCTCTTTATTTTGTCTAGGACAAAATTATTTGGAAGAAGGGAAGTATATAATCATTTTATGATGCTCAGAGGAAATTTAGCTGCCAGATACTTTTATTGTTTAGTTCTTAATTTTAACTCTTAGATATTGACAAACACAGCATTGTGCTCTTAATTTTACCCTTATCGACTTCACTCTCACTACACCCATTCCTTTTCTGCTATTTCACATTCTTTCTCATTGCCTTTTAGTACCAATTTTATTAATTTTTATTTCTGACACAAAGCCTTCTGATTCTTAATTTCTCCCTTTCTTATCTATAAATACTTTTCCTTGACAGCCCTGTGGGATTAACGACAGCTTTGCAAAATAAACATTTCACATGCATCAGGAGTTGGAGAAATACTACTCGTAAAGACCTAAAACTTTTAGGACTCTGGTAGATGTAAAGATTTTGTTTGGAAAACTGTATAAGCTAAGTTAGAAAATGTCTATTCAAAAAGAATTTTTTCGTTGACATTCCTCAGCCTGTCCAGATAAGATTACCACCCGTGTGCATAACAGGAGAGAAAAACTCTGTGCACATTGCTAATAGGCCATCACAGGAACTGACCCAACCACAGGAGCCCCCAGCATACGGGAACTTCACAGTCAGTGCTCAGTGACTGTTGTTGACGAGTTGACTTATTGTGCTTATTTGTTACTGTCCTCGGCTTCTTTTTCTTCAACATCAAGAGTACATTGCTTTCTCCCTTTTTTATTGAGTATAAAATTCTCATAACTGGCCATCTATTGGAAAGTTTTTTTTTTTTAATTTTCAAGAGTTATAAAATGTCACTGTTTCTCAGGCTCATGGAGTTTTAATAATTGGTTCTGTAATGTTGCTAAGAACTTTCCCGCAGCTCATTAATATTGGCAGGTTTCTACACCTTCTTCCCTTTCCTCAACTTAATTAGGATAGCTCCACACTGTGGGTGGAAGAGAAAGACCACAGTCTTATTTACCAGCACAGTAACTTAACCATAAGCCAGCGCTAAATTAGAAACATTGCTTGTAAAATAGTACCGCTGGCTGCCTCTCAGAGTATCTCACCGAGGGGGCAGGCCATCCTTTTAAAGATCTGGAGCCCCACCTTCAGAGGTGGAGGCTCAGTACAGCATGTGAACAAGGAGTGCTATTTCCGCCCTAGTGCAAATGGACTCTAGCTCATTCTTTACATTATTCCCTGGCATAAGCATTTTAACTCCTAATTAAGTAAAAATCCTGCAGTGATGTACACATGTCCTGATCACATGCCTTCTGAGCTGGACACATATGATTTTGCAGGTAAGGGTCCAAGTCTATGTTCTAGCTTCACCTCCAGACACTTGACCTAGTCCAGGTAGCATCAGACTGAGCTTAATCACTTTGACTCTGCACAGTGTGTTCTCTTTGCCTAGATTTTTTCCCCTCTCCTTTTCTATGTGGTGAATTTTTGCTTATTTCAGCTCAAATGTTGACCTCACTGTGATGCCTTTCCTTTTTCTTCATGCAGAATTACTCACTTCTTCTTTTCTATCACCACGTACATGCCCCTTGCAGCATCACATTATCATAATTACTCACTTCCCTGTTTATACCTCCTCCAAATTAGAAATCAGAGCTTTACCTTCTAGCCCCAACCACAGCCTGTATATTGGGAAGGCTCCTTAATACTTAATAAATGGATAGCTCTTGTTAATATTTTGCTTGGTATTAGTTCATAAAATACTACTCTCATATCTGGGACACTTTCCTTAAAATATTTTATTAAATAAAATAACATATAATTTAGGATGCTCTTTTTTGTTTCAAGAACTTGAAGATGCCATGTGAACATAGAATTAAAAGAAGAGAAAGGTTGATGAACAATAAGTAGCCTATTCTGTGACTGTTGATGATATTATACATCCTGTGTAGAAGAGTCCTACCAGGCATCAGTTCTCTAGAGAAGCAATATAATATCCTTTTCTAGTGGTTAGGAACGTTGAAAGTGACAAAATTCTTCTTATGGGCCAAATAAAATCTTTCTTAATGAAGTTTAATATTGCTTCTTGGTTCATTCCGCAAGGGTAATTAATAGTGGCTGCGTCTCATCAATCAGTTAACAAATCAGCAAATGTTATTTATTGAATTCTTGCTCCATGGTCATCACTGTAATTACAAAACTGGCAAACATAAGATGTTTCAGACATCATGGTTGTCCTTCTGCAGTTTCCAGTTACTTGTGAGATGCTTCATGGAAAAACCATTCATTCATTAATCTAAAATATTTACTGAGATTTAATTTGTTCTAGGGACTGAGTAAGGGATTAGAGATATGAGAAGAAGACTCGATCATCATAAGGAATGCAAAATAAAGCTTATCCTCTCTGAAAATACACCTTTCCTATCATAAACACTTGTACCAAAGTGTCATGAGTTTTGTTTGAAGCATGGATACTGACCATATTCTGTGGCTACAGTAGAAGTCATGGGTGTTAGAGTAGCATTAATTTTTGCAAGTATCAGCTCTCTATTGCCACAATAACATTATATAAGAAACACTCCAAAATGTAGTAGATTAAATAAATAAACCATTTGTTATTTCTCTCAAATTTATGGGTAAGTTGGTTCTGCTAGGCTGGGCTCAGCAAGGCTTATTCATGTGTCTTTAGTTAAAGGTGGGTGGGCTGAATGACTTTGCTGATACTGACTGGGCTCTCTCACTTGTCTAAGGTCTCACTTGAGTCATTGACTAGGGTGACTGAGTCAATTGACTGGGCATGACTAGGGTGCATAATGGAGAGAGAAAGCAGAAATGTTCATGGATTAAAAAAACCAAACACCTTTTACTTGAATCAAATTTGCTACTGTCAAATGGCCAAAACAAGTATCTTGGCTAAACTGAGTTAAAATATACAGTAAAGAGCAGAGCTAGAGAAAGACATGAAAAAAGACTGGCCACTAGTACAGTCAAACTGCTGCACAAGAATAGCTAATCATTAAAAAATGGATTCCAAGCCAAAGTGACTAGAACCCTTATGTTAAAGATGTTTCAATCCTCTGCCATTTCAAATGCAGGATGTAGGGGAGGTTGGGCTGCCTGTGATAAAACAGAGGATGATCTGATGTACATGACCACAGAATCACTACTCACATATAAGCTTGTAACAAGTGAGCTTTTCAGGGCAAAGAGGGAAGCTAGGGGAATATGAAGAAACCACCCATACCAAAAACCTACCCCAGGTTCATGTCTACACGACAGCAATAACAATATTTCTCTGCTCCAGCTACTACCTTTAAGTGGTGAATTTGGAAGGGTGACTTCCCATTATCACACTTAATTGAGATGTCATCATACCTAGAAGGCCTGAGTTATTGGCATTTTTCAATTTGCGTACTGTTGTGGGTTGAATTGTGTCCTCCCAAAAGAGATGTTGAAGTCTTCACCCTAAGTACTTCAGAATGTGGCCTCATCTGGAAACAGGGTCATTGCAGATGCAATTACTTAAGATTAAGTCACATTATAGTAGAATAACCCTTAATTCAAAATGACTGGTGTTCTTATAAGAGGAAAGAGAAACACAGAGATGAGAATGCCACATGGAAAAAAAACCTTAGAGAAACAAAGGGAGAAGATGACCAAGGGATGATGGAAGCAGAGATGGAAGTGATGCATCTACAAGCTGAAGAATACTGAAGATTGCCAGTTACTGCCAGAAGCTAAGAGAGGAGCATGAAACAGATTCTCCCTCAGAACTCTCGGAAGAAAACCAAACCATTCTGCTGACATCCTGAATACAAATTTTTAGACTCCAAAACTGTGAGGGGATACATTTCTGTCTTTTTAATTAAAAAATTTTTTTCAGTCCTCACCTGAGGATATTTCCCCACTGATTTGTAGAGAGAGTGGAGGAGAGAGGGAAAGACAGAAACAAACACATCAATTGGTTGCCTCCTGCACGAGCCCCTATATCCCCTTGAATGGAATCAAACCTGGGACCCTTTGGTCTGCAGGCTGACGCTCTATCCACTGAACCAAACCAGCTAGGGCCATTTCTGTGATTTTTAAAACATTCACCTTGATGTACTTTGTTATGGTAGCCATTGGAAACTAATACAGATTTTGGGTCTGGGAGTTGGTTTAACAAATACATAAAAATGTGGAAGTGACTATGAAATCGGATAATGGGTAGAGGATGGAAGTATTTTGAGGTTCATGATAGAAAAAGTCTAGTTTGCCTTGAAGAGAAATTGGCTGCACATAAATATTCTATCAACTTAAAGAAGACTTATTCCAAGAATAGAATATTATTAGAAATATGGAGGGTAAAGATGCTTCTGGTGAGGCTGCAGGTAGAAGGGAGGAACATGTTATTGGAAAATGGAGGAAAGATGATCTTGTTATAAAGTGGCAGAGAACTTGGCAGGATCATGTTCTGCTGTTCAGTGGTGGAAAGTAGAATTTGTAAGTAATGAACTTGAACACGTAGCTGCAGAGATTTCCAAGCAAGATGTGGAAAGTGCAGCTTGGTTTCTCCTGTCTGTTTACAATAAAATGTGAGAGGAGAGAGACAAATTGAGGAACACTGTTAGGTAAAAAGGAATCAGAACTTGATAATTTGGAAAAATGTCATCCTATCCAGATAAGAGTGTTCTGGTAATAGGGCTAAGGGTGTGGGCTGAACAACCTTTTGCTAGAGAAATTAGGAATGTGACTCCTGGAACCAATTAACTATCTCAGCAGAAGCCAGGAATAGAGATGTTGTTATCCAGAAAAAATCTGTGGAGAGCCCTTGTATCTAATGGTGTGGATCCCTTTAGAAGACCAACATCCACAAAACACTAACCAAGTTTTTGGGAATGTTATACCAGTTCAAACATTGCCAGCCTGGACTGAAAGGGAAGGAAGTGAGATGAAATAAAGGAAGAAAGGTGCAGAGGGCAAAGCCACAAGTGTAGAGATCAGAGAGGGCAGAGGTACCACCCAGGGCTAAGGAGTAGAGCCACCCAGTGGCCCCAGAGAGCAAACATCAAGCCATAGAGAATCATTCTCAGATTTTGAAACCCAATGGGATTTGCTCTGTTCAGTTGCAAACTTACTTTAGACCAGTAGCCCCTTCTTTCTTCCATTTTTTTTCTTTTTTAATTTTAGGATGAGAATGTTTCACCACTGTATTTTTGAAACATAGCTTGTCTGGTTTCACAAGTCGACAGATGGAGAGACATTTTGCCTGAGGATCTAACAGCCAGAAACTGACCCCTACTTGATTTAGATGATATTTGGTACTTTTTTAGTTGGTTATATTCAGATGAAATCTTGGACTTACAGTTGATGGAATGGGTTAAGGCTTTTGAAGATGTTGGCATAGATTGAATGTATTTTTGCTTATGAGAAGGACATGAATTTGGGGAGGGAGGGTAATAAAGCAGTTAGTTATGGGTTAAATGTGTCTTCCAAAAGATAGAAGTCCTAACTCTCAGTACTTTGTTATGTGATCTTATTTGGAAACAAGGACAGTGCAGATAGCCTCATCTTAATTAATGTCATTCTGCAGTAGGGTGGATCTTAATTTAATATGACTGGTGTCCTTAGAGGAGAGAGACGCAGAAAGGAGAATGCCATATGAAGACTCAGAGAAACAGGGAGACAAAAACTATGAGATGAGAGAGGTAGAGATTAGAGTGATGCATCTACAACCCAAGGAATACCTAGGATTGTCTATAACTGCCAGAAACTAGCAGAGAGAGAGGCAGGGATCAGATTTTCCCCCATAGATCTCGGAAGGAACCAAGCCTGGTGACACATTGATTTCACATTTCTCTCCCCCAGAACTTGAAGAGAATACAATTCTGTTGTAAGCCAACCAGTTTGTGGAAGTGGCTTTGGACTTGGGTAGTGGGTAGGACTAGTCTCAGGAGAGCTGTTCAGGGCATGGTACTAGTGTCTGCAGCTCTCAGAACTAGAACCACCATTTGCTCTTCCTCTCCTGTGACCAACTCTCTTGGTATGGCATAGATTTTTTTAAAAAAAATTCTCGCCGAAACCGGTTTGGCTCAGTGGATAGAGCGTTGGCCTGCGGACTGAAAGGTCCCAGGTTCGATTCCGGTCAAGGGCATGTACCTGGGTTGCAGGCACATCCCCAGTAGGAGATGTGCAGGAGGCAGCTGGTCGATGTTTCTCTCTCATCGATGTTTCTAACTCTCTATCTCTCTCCCTTCCTCTCTGTAAAAAATCAATAAAATATTTTAAAAAAAAATTCTCAAAACTTACATCTTACTTAGATCATTCTCCCAGAACTGTTGGAGCAACTCACTGTGTACCTGTGTTTCAAAAGAGTACCAACCCCAGCAATTGCAGGGTGATTACACTTTTTTTTTCTTTTTAAAATTTTTTAAAATATTTTTCATTTACAGTTCAGATTTAATGTTATTCTGTATTAGTTTCAGGTGAATAGCATAGTAATTAGACAATCATATACTTTACAAAGTTTTCCCCCAATATTCCCAGTACCCACCTGGCACCATACATAGTCCTTACAATATTATTGACGATGCTATACTTTACCCATCTTATTTTGGCTGTGACATTTGGTATTACTATTCTGGCTTTAAAAATCACACAGTTAATCTCTGAGCACCCTGGTAGGGCTGCTTACCAGCTATCCAAATAATTTTACCTTTTGAGGCTTTGAGCAAGTCCCACGTCCCCCTGCATTCCCTCAAGCACTATAGGCTCTATGGATTGCTTCTCTTTTCTAACTCCTTTAGCCTTTATTGCAAGTACCCACATGAGAGGATGCTGGCCTGGCCTGTTATCATTGGGGATTAGGATTCCTGCCTTACAAACACTGTAAACTCTCGCTTCTTTTTATTTTCCCAGGATGCCTAGCACATGGTAAGGAACATACCACTGATAACTTGCTGATTAACTGATTCTTGACCTTTTCACCAGAGAAGTTGTCATAAATCCATGGAGAAGATTCTCTGGAGGCTTATTTGTGGTGGTGGTGGGAGGGTGGGGAGTGAGAATAAAAGGGAGGAAAAGCATCACACAGAGCCAGGGAGGCAGCTGTCTATGCTGTGGTTCCTATCTGTCTCAGCCGTGGACCACAGGGCCCGGAATTATGACCATTAGACTCACTTCCCAGAGATTTTTTGACAGAAACTGAATCTAACTGGGAAATGGGAGATCTAATACTCTGGCACAGGAGACATCAGTATTAACTGTGTTCCAGTCCTAAAGGGTAGAACCCAGAGCCCACGGAGTTGAAGTAGGGGAGACATTTCAGGTTTGGGGAAGTAGATGCCTGGTGAAAGGAATCGCCCTTTGCTCCAGTAGACCTGTGATTGACAGGGAGCAGTCAAGGGAGAAAGGTTAAGCAGCAAGATGATTTCCAAAGTCAAAAGGTAGAATAAGATGAAGAATAATAATTTTTGCCAATTTCTTAAGGCCTATGCGTGGTGCGAGAATTGGGGTGTTCATAATAAGGACAATTTTCTTGTCCCATTGTGCCTCCTCATAGTTCTGATGGGAGGCATGTGTGTCTGGATTTCTGCTTCATTTGTAAAAGCTTTTACGTTACAGAAAATATATTCTGAACACTTTTTAAAAACAGAGCCCAGGGAGACTTTCACAGATGCAATTAAAAACATCTTCAGCTTTGATTCACTCTTCTGCAATATTTTGATTTCAAATCTGACACTCGAGTCTTCCATAAAAATAGCAAGCACATTTCACAACAAATACACATTTCAAGTCTAAATGTTCACAAATGATATTTAGAATAAACCAGGATTAGCTTCATTTTTTTAAAAATAAAAAATCCCCTATAAATTACAAATATATTCTGACTGGGAATTATAAAATGACTTTTCAGCACATCAAAGTATTTTTATATCAACATAAAGCTTTACTATAAAAAAGTACTTTTTGGTACCAATGCTTTTCTTCATGTTTAAATATGAAGGACAATTGGATATTTGAAGCAGCAGGAAACCCTTGAAGTACTAACACTGCTTGACAAGGACAACATTCAGCCACTTTACTTTTGGATTGCTCAGGAATCATCTCATGAGGTTAAGCACCGTGGAATTGAAGGCCTCTGATCTAAAGGGATTTTAGTGTTTGCCCGGGTTTCTTTGTTTTATAAAAACTACTAGAGCCCCGGTGCATGAAATTCGTGCATGGTGGTGGTGGTGGTGGTGGTGGTGTCCCTCAGCCTGGTCTGCATCCTCTCCAGTCCAGGACCCCAGAGGGTTCAGGCCTAAACTGGCAGTCGGACATCTCTCTCACAATCCCGGACTGCTGGCTCCTAACCACTCACCTGTCTGCCTGCCTGATCACCCTACCCCTCTGCCTGCCTGCCTGATCACTCTCAATCGCTTCTGCCTGCCTGCCTGATCACCCCTAACTGCTCTCCCCTGCCATCCTGGTGGCCCTGAATTGCCTCTGCCTTGCCCCTCCCCCCTACTGTGGCTTTGTCTAGAAGGACATCCAGAGATGTCTGGTCTATCCAGTCTGTCTGCTCTAATAAATACCCTTTTATTAGTACAGATGGTTTGAAACAAAACTACTTAAGCAAGATAGAGAATCCTGCAATTTGTAAACCCCATGCAGGAAAGATACTCCAAGTCCTTGGACTAACTGTGGTGAGTAACAGGACCTTCAACAGCCAATCATTTTATCCTGTTGATGTCCTGTTACCTGGAAACCACCTTCACTCTTTTCCTAGATGCTACAAGTAACTAGAAAATAACACTGGACATTGCTTTTAGGGTAATATTCAACTATCAGCCAAGCGACAACAGAAATTTTATTTGAAGACCTACCCTTAAGACCTCTTAGACGACTTTAATGGTCTAAGTCTAAAAATATTGCACAGGTGATCACTAAGAAAATTGATGTGTCTTTCTTAAAAATTATAAAATGGTATATAAATGCTGAGACAGACAGAGAGATGGATTCTTCAATGGCTTTGGCCCCTCACCCAGTGTCACACAGCTGATGCTACCCAGGCATGCCATTTCACTCCTGAGGAAGGCGGCTCACCAGAAGCATTCCTCCCGGCTGCTTTGTAGACCTAATACAATTCTCTCTGTTTTCTTGACATTTGCTGCTGACACCCCAACCAGTTTCTTGTCTTGTTAAGGATCCCCGTGGAGTCCATGTGAAGGCAGAATGAGAGAAGAAAAGAGTCCAGCTGTTAGGCAGCGGCCAATAAAGATGACCTACATTCCGCTCCCAAAGGTTAGGCCGATGCACCTGGAGCACGTCTACGCAGGTCATTGCAAGGACTGCAGGACCCACAACTTGCCTACAACAAAAGAATCTTCAAGAGGCTTTGGGAATAGTTTCTCTGACAGAAAGAGTTATCTCTGAAGGAAAGGAAAGAGAAAGCTTTAGAAATAAAGCGCATACTCTCTCTTGTGCGTTTAGACTTTCAACCTGCAGGTAAACGAGGCAGCGGGGAGCATTTGCACGCAGGGTGAGGAGAGAGCCAAGCGGGGGGAGGTTACCACTTGTTACAGCACTTGACATGCATTAAACCTGTTTTAAATAAAGAAGGGGTTCGATTGCTTTCCAATGGCATGCAATATTTACATTCATTATGCCAAATGCTGAAAATATTTTCTAATAACGAGCCCTGGGCACTCTCACTAAATTCATGCATTTTGGAGACCAACAGGCTATGTTAGCAGAGGGTCCCAGCATGCTTTACTCTGCGTGGGAAATTAAAACGCCCTGCTTGAGAGAGCCGGTCCTCTGTTTCCACATGAGGCACTGCTCTTGGCGCTTTCTCTCCTGTGGAATCCTCAGTGAGCAGGATTCCTCTATCGCACACGGGGGAAGGCCTCCTCGCTTAGGTTCCCTCAGCTTGCAGCTGGAATGTGATTTCCTTGATCTGAAACTCGGACTAAGCTCTGCGGGTTTACATAAATACACAGAAGGTGGCTTTGGCGGTCTCCATCCTGTTTCTTATTGATCTTCTGTATCTACTGATTTGCAATGCTTCTAATTATGAGTTCGGAGAGATGGCAAAGGATGGCATTTCATAAAAGCCGTGATTCCCCACTCTTTTCTCCATCCGGGCACACAGACCTTCTTCCAGCATACCCATCTTTGATCCTTTCCCCCATACATCTTTGCACACGTCAATTACTTAACCTGGAAGACTGTCCCTTTTCCACTCTGCATATTCAGGGAGACCAGTTAGCTGGCTATTGAGATTATCATTGAAGTCTTGACTATGATCATTGTAATAAACAATGGAAATGGAGTCAAGTGATAGAAATATTTCAAAAGAAGAACTGACAATTTTTTTGTGTAGTTAGAGATGATTATAAGGGAGATGAAAGATAAAACTAGTATATATTTAAGCTCTCATGTGAGGATATTTTTCCCATTGATTTCTGAGAGTAGAAGGGAGGGAGGAGGGGGAGAGAGAGACAAAGAAAGAAACATCAATGTGAGAGAGACACATTGATTGGTTGCCTTCTGCACACGCCCCTAACAGGGCTGGAGAACCTTGTGACCCAGGTATGTACCCTTGACCGAGACTTGAACCCATAATTTGGTCCACAGGCCAACACTCTAACCATTAAGAAAAACAGGCCAGGGCAAAATTAATATTTTAAGCCAAATATTGAAAGGAAATTGGAGACCATGATGAACTTGAGTAATTGGCAAGGAGAATAGGAAGAGGGCTTGAAAGCAGCTGGGTTTACTTTTGGAAATAATGACATTGAGCTGAGAGTGGGATAGTCAAAGGAATGAAGATTCAATGTGTACTTGAAGCTACTGAACTGGATCTCAGCTGAAAGGTTTATGTACAGGCTGATCTGTCTTCAGCCCTTAATTGCAACAATGCTTTGGGTTGAGAAATGAATTACTGTCCGTTACTCTATAGTGGCTGGTAGTTTGAGGGTTTACCAGAGGACACCACAATTTACAAATTTGGAAAATTTGCTTCCTTTGATCTTTTTCCAATGACTGAAATAAGAATGGTGTAAAATATTAATCAAGCATATGTGTAATATTTTTGGAGGTGAATCGTTTCTTATTTTTATATAGAAAGTCTGTAACTCAGAGTTCTTATTTTTCGTTTGTATTCTAACAGCAGCAGCAACTGAAGAACAGTCTTCAAAAAGATCTGTGAGTTTAGATGAGTTCTTCAAGGCAAAAGTTATCCTCAAACCTACAGGGAGAAACCTCAAATGATTTCCTGTTTCAAATAAAAGAAAGGGTTGAGAGGCTTATCTAAGTTCAGGTCTTTTGGAGTGAACTTATATAAGAATATAAATACAGTTTTAAGCACTTCTAATTTCTTTTTTTAAAAAATATATTCATCCTAATATCAAATTAAAACATCTACTCTATATAGATGGAAATGATAAAAGAATGCTACCAGGATCTCATTACTGATTAAAGGACTTAGGACAAGCAGATATAGGAAAGGTTAGGTCACTGTTGCCTTGTGTTTTTATTTATTTGTTTTATTTTCAGAAGGAAGATTACCCCATTCTCAAGCTAGTGAAATATTTACAGTGCAAAAATACATTTGTACTCTGGGCTTGCTAGAGATAAAATCTTCTCCAGTGAATTCCGATTATTCTTTTCCAGACTATTTTGAGAGAAATGTAAATGTGTTGCATGGTCTCCAAGTGGTTTCTACCAATTTATTTCAATCCAAATTCGGGCTTTTTGACCTGGATGTGCTGTGGTGCTATAAGTTTAGCTGTTTCAGATGACCAAGGGGCATAATTGCTAACACTCCGATCAGTCTATTAAAACAAATTACTGTGGATTTTAAAACAGGAGTCAATTTCTCTCTGAAGACTTTCTCTGAATAAGCCAGGAAGGGACTTTCTCAAAACATTTATCAGCTGAGCAAGTGTTACGTGTTTGTTCTTTGATGACTATCAATTTTAACATTAATTTTTTTTCAAATTCAATGCCTATCCACTGGTTAAACTAGCACAAACAGTAGGCTGTATTTTCAGAATTATTTTTTTAAAAAATCACTTCACAGGAGATTATGTACAAAGGGTGATAGGTAGAAAACAACCAACCAACCAAAAAAAAAAAAAAAAGGCCTGCATTGAGATATGGAAGCTGGACAATTAAGTAACTTTGTTCATTAGCTAAGTCATTTACTTCTACACAGCAATCTTATATTATATATTACTCAATTTTTTTGGCTAAGACAAATTGCATCTCATATGAGTCACAACTTCCCTGTGTCATTAATAATAGTTTTTATTATAAAGTGAAATCCAGGAAGGCTATGATGTACTATAGTACAGGAGCAATGATCTATAATAATAAAAGCATAATATGCTAATTAGACCGGACATCCTTCCTGATGTCCTTCTGGACAACCTTCCAGACAAAGCTGGGGCTGCAAGGGAAGCCCAGGTCCCGGGTGCCAGAGGGAAGCTGGTGCTGGCAGCCAGGAGAAGGAAGGTCTACTTTTTGCATGAATTTCATGCATCAGGCCTCTAGTATGGCTCTAAATAATGACCAGTGAAGAAAGGAACAACAGGAGTTCCAGTTCAAGAGGGTGATCTCAGAAGGTCTTAAGCCAGTGGTCCCCACCTTTTTTGGCCATGCCCCAGCTAAGCTTCTGTAAAATCCTGATGCCCCCTGTGACATAAAATTCTTATTATTCAAAAAGTGAACTCCTATTCATGTGGAGGAAGCCTAAAAGGCCAATAACTCAGTCTAAACAAGCTTCCAAAGAATATGGCACCCATGAAAGAAAAATAAAAGAACAAAAGGACAGTTGAAGTACTGAGAAAGAAATCACTAAGAAATTGTTAAAAAAAATAACAATATGAAATGATATGAAAAAATAGCAAATAAAGTTTCAAAACATATAATAGAAAACTGAAATGCATAAATGTGTCACAATATATATTTATATGCTATATATGAGGCCCCTAGAACCATAAGAAATGCAAAAAAAATTCACTCTCGAATTCCCCCCCACCTTAAAAATCAAATTGCCCCCCTATGGGGCATGTGCCCCACATTGGGAACCACTGTCCTAAACTATCCTCCTTTCATAGACACACCAAATCTACAGCTCTATATGGAACAATTTCCTTTGAAAAAATAAACTTAAAACTGGCAGAGCAACCCTTTCACATTGGGCACATGAGAGGAAAACCAAATTGAAGTGGGTAGAAAAGGCTAAGTCAATTGTACCACAAACCCTGCCCCTTACAGTAATTCAAAACTGGGAGGAAACAAAATATGAAGCTTGACCCTGAGGAGCAAAGGGTTTGTAGCTCACCTAGGGTACCCCAACTTATACGTCCAGCACCTAAGGAACGAGCCCCCCCCCCAAACATCTGGCTTCAAAAACCTACTGGGCTTATGAGACACAGGGGGCTGTGGCAAAATGAGGAACAGCTCTTAAGGCCCTGAGTGCAGACTCACCTACCCTGCCCAATGCTGAAGCAGCCCTTTGAAAGTACCCAGGCGTCATATGAAACAGTCTCACTTGTTAGCTTTACAGCACTGGTCTGAGGGGTGGAGGCCTGCTGGGATACCCTGGGATCAGAGGTGGTGGAAACATCTTCCTACTCTCCCCTGGGCACATTATGATTCCTTTTTCTTTTCTTTTTTAAATATATTTTTATTGAGTTCAGAGAGGAAGGGATAGGAAGAGAGAGAGAAACATCAGTGATGAGAGAGAATCACTGATTGGCTGCTTCCCACACACCCCACACTGGGGATGGTGCCTGCAACCTGGGCATGTGCCTTGACTGGGAATCGAACCATGACCTCCTGGTTCTTAGGTTGACACTCAACCACTGAGCCACACTGGTTGGACTCCTCCTTTCTTTTATCCTTTCTAGCAGGTGCCATTTTTATGCTCCAGCTGGAAGGATCCATCTTCTGCACTCTCTCCCTCTGCTGTGCTAAACCTGACTGGTGCCATCTTTTTTCCCCCTCTTATTTATCTTTTTTAACTTTTCTTTTTCTTCTTAAAAATTATTTTTTTCCAGCTGGTGCCATCTTAATTAGCTTTAAGGTCAATTGTAAATTAAAGTTAAAAAGAAACACAATTCATTACAAATTTATTTTAATAAAACATGTAGTTACTCTCTAAGTTTTATTTAGAAGAAAGTGTCCATATGCATATGCAAATGTGATATTTTGTTTAAAAGAAAATTATCTTAAAAGGTTATAAAGGAGTGTAATAGCTTTTCAGAGATTTAGAGGTGACTTCCTTTGGCTTGGTTAAATAAGGATGGTAAATATAAGAAGATACAATTAGACCTGAACTTTGAAAATTGCTTGGTAGGGACAGTGGAGAAGAGTGGGGGATGCATTATTAGAGTTAGAAGCACAGTAAGTACACACCCAGAGGAAGGAAAAAGCCAGGGACTCCAATATGGTCATAAGTTTGCTTTGAGTTATTTGTATAGGAAAATAAGGAACATAATTCTGAAAAATTAGTTTGAGATCATGACATAAATAGTCTAACTCCAAATATTCTGTGCTCTTTTGTTATTCACTAAGATTAAGAGCATTTTTTCCTTTGACATCTAGTAACACTTTGTATCTATCTCATTCATAGGCATTTATTATTTACTAGAGGCCTGGTGCACATATTCATGCACATTGAAAGGAAATTAATTAGAAGAAATATTTTAGAGGCTGGGGAGGGACCAGGGGAGATTGGCTCCAGGGCATGTCAGACCCGTCTCACCCAGTCCTGATTGGCCAAACCCTAGCAGCAAGCTAAACTACCAGTAGGAGCATCTGCACCCTGGTGGTCAGTGTGCATCATAGCAACTGGTTGCACGGTCAAACGAATGATCAGACACTTAGCATATTAGGCTTTTATTATATAGGATAGTCTTTGACCATCAGTTATCTTTTTCATATATTTGTCATTTCTCCAACTACTATATTAGACTTTTTAAGGAAGAGAGCCCCTCTTATCTTTGTTTGGCAAAGATGTATGGCACCTAGCTACATTTTTGGCATAGTATCATAAACCAAATAAATGTGTGTGGATAGAAAAGTGCCTTGTACTTTTGAAAAGTTATTGATTTTGTAGAATCAATCAACAAAGCAAATCCCTGCCTGACCCCTTCAAATCATATGCAGGAACAAGTGAGTTTTTACATAGAATAGGAGAAGTATTACTGGCTTCAATTTATATTGAGGGTTCTAATTCCAGTTATATTACTGGCTTTCTATTAGGCTTACTGGATTCTCCTCTGCTACCTCAATTGTAAAATTGGGTTATTACTACCTGTCTTTTATTTCAAATAATTTTTCTCACAGTTAATAAAAAAAGGTAGAGTACTTTAGCTAAGAGATGGATGACCATATGCTTGAGAGGATATAGAAAGGATTGTACTGGACAAAAGATAACCTCTGAAGTTACAGAAAACTTAAAGAGTTCATAATTTTATTATTTTAAATGACTAACAGCAAAAGCTTGACAAACAGGGACAGTAGCTGCAAATCAAAGGCTGATCTTTAATCCAGTACCATGAAAAAAGAACATTTGTGCACACTCTGGTCTGCTAAGCCACAATGGCAGGAAGACAGCGGTCATAAGATCCAGTGCAAGGAACAGTAACAATTAACCTCTCTGGATGGCAATTTCTTCACCTGTAAAATAGGAGAGATGGAGTGGTGGCCTTCAAAGACCCTTCTCATTCTAAGTTTGTCTCCAGAATCCTTCAGCTCCTAAACCATTTTTGCTGGAGAAACGGGAGCCAGTCTAATATTGCCCTTATTGGTGGAATGGAAGAGCCAGCTCTCACTGGCTGGTGAAAGAAGATTGTTACATTTCCAGGAATTTAGGGAGCCAGTTGACATCGTGTTGGTAGCAAGAAATCAGCCAGATGACACTAGAGAAATCAGCAGTGCTATGAATCAGCACTTCTCCTGGAGAGTTGGCTGTTAATCTTTTACCAGCCGATCACTGGTTCTGCTTGATCATGCCATCCTGAGTGGGAGAATTATAGAGCCATGGACAGCAAGAGAGTATGGGAAGCATAAAGATGAGAGCTTGGAAATACCTTAGAACCAGAAGATATACAATAGGACCAAGACATGGTGGACAGAAAATAGTGGGCAAGGAGGTAGTCAGGGGGTGGACTTCTGGCATGAATGACCAGAAAGTACAGACCTGAGCTACAGCCTCTGAGTCCTGATTAGTAGAATGTATATCAGGCAGAGGACCCTGGCTCTACTTTACAGGTTTGATTAAAGCCATATGTAGTTGTTTGTTTCAAATCAAAAGTATAGATTCTATGTTACTCATCCGAGGATAGGTGTGACATTGCTTTCAAACACATTATAATAATTAATTAGTCTGGTTATCAGCTATTGTTGCTATTAACAAAACCTGTTTATGATGGCAGCTCTTCTCCTTGCTCTTGGTTGACTTGCTGTTCTGCTTGGTAATAAACATTTCTTCCTCTCTAGCCACATGTTCAAGTTAGTTAGTCACCAGTTGTTAGGAAATTGGAAGTCATGAAAACATAAAAGAGTTTTAAGTTGGCAAAACTTAAAATATGATGTAGCCCCATTCATAAGTAGAATAAAAAATTATTAGGCTAAAATCTTCAGTTCAAGCTCATCTACTATTCACCTCTTGGTACTGGACCTACTTTAACTTCCTTTGAAAACTTAAAAAAAATCTCTTCATTAGCTGATATTTATACCTAGCCACAGAGGTAATATTTAAGCCATGTGTAACTTTCAGAAAATAAAGCCAATAACTACCTTTCAAAGATTCTGATTTCCAGTTATTATAATTGGAGGTTGATAATTGGAAGAATCTGGCCCAATATGGCCATTCAATTCTAAGAGAATGACTTGTGTGTATAGATTATACACACAACTTTTTTTTAAGGAATTGCACATTTCATAATTTACTTTTAGTAAGATAAATAAATATAGTTAAAATGTAGACTATTTTCAACATGAGTTCAGGATTCCCACATTTGGTAAACTTATGACATTTTCCCCTCGAAATCTATTTATGGTCAAAAATAAATAATTTATCATATTTTTCCTACAGTTTGTTACCTTATTTAAAAAGAAATACTTTAGTTGCATTTGAAAATCTTAGAACATTACATTTTCAAATAAAGATGGTTCAGGCCAATAGAAACAAATATGTTCTTATTACATTCCAGACCTGTGCTAAGTTTTATATAAATGTTATTTTATTTAATCTATATGGCAACCCAATGAGGTAGGTACTTGTAATGGACTAAATTGTGGCCTCTACAGATCATATGTTGAAGTCCAAACTCCCAGGACCTCAGAATGTGGCTACATTTGGAGATAGGGCTTTAAAGAGGTAATTAAGGTAAAATGAGGTTACATGGCAGGCTATAATCACATATATATTTGGGACACAGACAAATGACCATGTGAAGACAAATGAGAACATGGCCATCCACGAGCCAACAAAAGTCTCAGAGTTAAATCAATCCTTGGTCTTAGACTTCTAGCCTCCAGAATTGTGAGAAAATTAATTTTTGTTGTTTAAGCTCCACCCCACTCCAGTCTGCATTATGTTTTTTATGGCAGCCCTAGAAAACTTATACCATACTGTTTTAATTTCCATTTTATGTATAAATAATCTGATGTTTAAAGAGAATAGACAAAGTATCTAAGACTACATGGATAGAGAGTAGTTGAGTTGAGACTCAAACTCTGGTTATTCACTAAATACATATTTATTACATATCATTGTATAATACCAGATACTATTATATTCAAAAATATGAAGGTAAAGAAAAAAATTCCAAAAGTGGAGCAGGGTTAAAGGTTCCAAATTATAAGTATTTGTTACTTAGAGTGAGGTACATGAACATAATATTAGGTTTTCTCCATAATCACTTTTTACATATTAAATTATAATTTATATTGAGCCTTTAAGGCACAGAAACTTATTTAGACCATTTTAAAGTTATAATTATTTTGTGTATAAATAGAATTTTAATTACTGGGATAACCCTCTATAGTCTAAATTATGACCTTCATTATATGGTTATATATTTCATGGAAGAATTAATTTAAAAATATTTAAAAATAAATACCTTGATTAATTTTAAAGATAAAATATTCATGTATATAGAAATAAGTGCCTTCTATTTCAATGTGTTTTTGTTGATCAGAGAATGCTAATAATGTACTAATTGTAAACAATTCTCTTATACTTATTAATAACTAGTAAGCAAATAAACTAGATAAAATGCTACTTTAATAAATTATAATAGTATTCTTCACATTATATAATAGTTAAATACAAAGAAAAGTTATTTTTTAAATCTTGTTGAAATTCAGACGTATGTTCTTAAAGTCACTTTACAACTAATTATTACTTTTTGAACATTCTGAAACTTTGCCTTAATAATATGATTACCTAAAGTTTATCAACTTACATATAGGCATAGAGACATATACAAGTGAAAAAAACCTAAGAGCATAAAGGACTTGATAACAAGCTAATTCCTGTGCAACCTAATTACATTTTATAATAAAATTTTATTTCAAGTTTGGAAGACAATTTTCTCTTTTTTTACTAAGGAAAAATGCTACATCTTTTGCTTAATATTTTTCTATACTTAACTTTTTTTCCCTGAAATTGAGAAAATGTACTTAAAATATTGTTAATTTTGATTTAAAAATTTTTGGAATCCTTTCTGATGGGGCATGGTCCCAATTTGAAAAGGGTATTACTCAAATAAGGATAGTTTTGTTGTTGTTGTTTGTTTTTTAATGTTAGATTTTCTAGAGGCTGAAAAATTCATGTGAAAAAATAACAAACAAAAATAAATGTTTCTCAGATCTCCTTTGGTTCTGGAGTAGATAATTGTCTGTCCAGCATTGTATTTTAGGGAGATCACCTCTTTCTCTTTCTACCTAGCCTGAGAGATTCACATGACCCTGAAGAGTTGACTCTGATTGTGCCTCACTGCCACCCAGGCACTTAGGGAGTGGCCTGTGACCTAGGCCTGGCCCAACAGATCACTGCCACAGGGTGACTTGCTCATTTATTGACCCAGACAGTATCCTACCTGGGACTTTCGAGGTGTCTTTGTGATTTGGGGGATCGAAAGATCATGTCAATCTAAAGCTTCTTGAGACCACTTCTCTAAGAGGGAACTCTTCCCAGAGAATAAAGCAAAAAGGGAAGAGAGTAAAAAGATGAAGATTTAAAGTTGCTGGTCCTCCTTAAGGACCTGGAATCAGATGAGACAGACTACCACACATCCTGACCCACCTTGTTACAGGAACCTAACCAAACCAAACCAAACCAAACCAAACCAAAACAATCAAACAGACCATTCTTCTTGACTTGGCTGGTTAGACTTCTGCCACTTGAAAGCAAGAGTCTTGCTTCATACCAGTAAGCACATTATTCCATCTGAACATTAAGACTTTGAAATTGAAAGTAAACTCGATGTGTTTAACTAATATTTATTGAGTTCACAATATGTTTCAGGAACTATTCCAGGCACATGGGATTTTTAAACAATCTCTGTCCTTTTCAAACCTAAATTTTAGTTGGGGGAGATAAAACATAATCACAAGTTGGTACATCCTAGTATATCTCATAAGATGATAAAATCCATCAAAAAAGTTTGAGCAGGATAGGGAAGTGAGGAGGCAGACATGGGAATGAGTTGGACCTCAGTAATGGCATCCATGTAAAGCGAAGCAGCCAAGCAGAAGTGGAAGGCCCTGAGGATTTCGAGGTGCAGAATCTGTTTACCAGATGACTGGGACTGCCTGCCTCTGCACGCTCATCTCAGTTAGTTTGTTGATGCCTATCACTCACAGCTCAGTCTGATTCTTTTTTAAAACTATACTTTTATTGATTTCAGAGAGGAAAGGCGAGGGAGAGAGATAGGACATCAATGATGAGAGAGAATCATTGATTGGCTGTCTTCTGCACCCGCCCACACTGGGGATGGAGCCCACAACCCAGGCATCTGCCCTGATCGGGAGTTGAACCTTGACCTCCTGGTTCATAGGTCGGCGCTCAACCACTGAGCTACACAGGCCGGGCTCAGTCTGCTTCTAATTGATGCACTGCGAACCTTTTACTCCTCCTTGCACCATTTTCTCCCTCACCTTACTGTATCTAATTAGCTTAAATGCCAGAATTAGCTTTTAAAAACATCCTTTAGAACCCAGAATAAGAGCCCAGCTCTCCATAAAGCTTTACCTGGATCCCTTGGGCAGAGCAAATCTTCCTCCTTCCCCTCGTTCATGTGTCTCTAAATTCTGCATTTTAAACTTTACATTCTGAATTCTTTGTGTGAAGCACACATAGCCTCGTGTCATCTATGTGCATGCCCCAGTGTGGTGTTTAGCAGATAGTAAGCTCTCAAAGTAGCAGTTGAATGAATGGCTGATTTGACACCAGCCACACAGAATGCACTCAACCAAAGATCTCTGACATAATAAAGGGCAGCTCTGAGAAATACTCACCGTGGCTCTCACCAGTGTTAGCAGATCAAAAGTGAAACGGACTCTGACTTGGCATGTATATCAGAGAGATCTCAGAGAGAGGCCACTCCTGCAGGACAAAACACATCACCTCCAGTCTGTCCCAGATGAGGGGAAAAAAAAAGGCCTGGCTGTGATTAAATGCCAGTATAGAACTTGACTACGGGCATTTGTGAACTTGTAACTATTTCTCAGTAGGGTGGTTAGGATAAAGGCCCCGGAAGTATAGAACTCTCATGGGATATTATTAAAAGCCAGCCGTTAATGAGTGTGTCAGAGAAGCCAGGCCAGGCAAGCCTTCATCAGAGTATATTACCCAACTTAAAAAGACACACAGATCAAGATAATATCACAACAGGAGATGTGCCTCAAGTTGGCGTTTGCACAACGTTTTGCCAGAGCCACAGTATTTAAGTGCTATTGCAGCTCACCACACTGTTAATAAGGCACTCTATTTCCGTGTGTGGTTTCACCCAGGAATACAGCCATCCCTGGATGCAGGGACAAGCAGGTTCTGGGTTCTAATCGGCTAGTTTCCCTCCAGTAGCACTCAGCAATGTTTGCTGCCTGCTCCGCTTTGCCCTTGGGAATTTTATTTGTTTGTTTGGCTCTGCAGCCCTTGTTCTAATCTGAATACTCAATCCTGTTTCTATCCTGTCAGCTACACTCTGATGGTTCACTGCTCATTCTAGCTTTTTCTTTAATCTCAAAAAAGGTTTTATTTAGCTCCTTTTGAATGAGATTCATTTTTTCTTGGGGTTCAAGCTAAAAATACCTCCATGCTCTTTGGTTAATGGTATGACACTTGCTTGTAAGTAATTCATCTAATACTCTCCCAATCAATGACAATAATTACAGGTACAACTTAGCACTTCGCAGCCTTAGGAATACAGGAATGGACAAACTTCTGTCAATACACAAAAGGAATCAATTGAGTGTAAATTTTCAGTTTTAAGGTTTATATATGCACTGGAATCCAGGGAACATTTAGGTAACTAAAGTTCCAAGAGTCCTCTTTTTCTAGAAAACTTGATTTCTCTCATCCACCACTCCTTGCCATACTCTCTTTATCATTTTATTTCAAAATGCTTAATTTTCTCAGTTCACTATCTACATTCATAGGACTTGTCTAGGTAACTAAAGCTCAATTTTGAAACACTTGCATCATGTTAATTTGTCTGCTATGTATTGAGTGCCTTCAGGATGCACAGAATTATATTATGTGGTTGGGGAAGGGGTGGCTTGGGGTTGAAAAATGACAGTCCCTTGTCTTTGCTTAGAGACCTGAGCTCACCACAAGCCTACTGACAGAAAGAAGAGGTGGGGAACATTATTAACAAACATATAATTTTGATCATAGGATTTCAGAAGCTGTGCTGGGCAGGGGGAGGTAAATTTTGGAAGCATTGCCATTAGACAGAATTTGGTCTGGATCTTCTAAATATCTAAGACATTATACATGCATGTTTCCCATAATACAGGTTTTCATTGCATTTTAACAAAGCCTTATTTGTCTTTCATGCCACAGTGCGAAGGTGAATGATTGATTCCCTTGAAATGGATGATTTCTTTCTCTAGTGGCCAATGAATGTTTTTCATAAAAGGAGGTTGGGTTTTTTAATTTCTAGGATACAGAGGAAAGTTCATTGTGCCTCAGTGCTGTACAACTTGCCCATGCACCTATTCTAATGCTCACTAGCTATTTCTAGCACGTACTTGCTTTCTAAGGGGAGAAGCTATGAAGATAGGAAGGAGTTTGGCTGAGCAGAACTTGTGTGGTTTAGTGCCTGCTAAAACCATTGGGCAGCAGTGTGATTGGGCCCTGAGGTGTGGTGGGATGCAGCAGTTGGGGGGGGGGGGCGGTGAGGATGGGATAGGGGTAGAGGAGGAGGGGCCGACTCTAAGCGAACTTGGATCTGAGTCTTATATCTTCCTGGTTACATGACCTTGATCGAACTAAGTTTCAGTCTTTATTGTATCTCACCAATATGTGAAATGATAAATTTCTAAAAAAAATAACAGTATTCAATAACCAAAAGGGAGCTGAATACTTTATCTAGCCCCATCAAAGGGCAGTCTGTGTTTACTTCTTAACATATTTTATAATCTCCTTTCATTAAGTGTGAATTATAAGCACTTTTTTTACTGTTTACCAGCACTAAGCAGAGTGTCGGGTATATAAAACAAACAAATGTATTCTTTCTGTTCTCAATTAGCTTGTATATTCTTTTGATGGAAAGGGCATGTAAATAATTTTGCACATATTACTTGCATTGAATATTTACATACAGCACCTAAGTTAAATTCAAATAACAATAAATACTTGAGTGTCTACTCTATGCTAAGCCCTATGTTAGGAGCCGGGTTGCAAAGACTGCAGAACTTGGAGACGAATTATTGGCCTTGTTCTTATTCAAAGCATTAGCGTTATAAATTAAAAAAAAACATTTCTAAACTCATATATGTTTGATAGCTTATTCTCTATTTATATCCTAGTCTATAGTAGTCTTAAAGCCATAAACTTATAAACAAGTCCTTAATAATATTCTGGGTCTGTCTAAAGTTCTTTGGGCTTGGACATAATGCAAATTGACACTTTAATCACATAATTTCACAAATGTGTGTCCTTTTTTATTTCATAAACATCTTTAATCATTTCAAAATATTTTATAGTGTTAAGATACCTATCAAATCCCATTGCATTTCTGGTAATATTATTTATATGGATCTTTCTGTAAATTAGCCTATGGAGCACTATAGTAGAAATTAAGAGTGCTTACAATTAGCTAATGCTTTTCATTCAAATTGCCATAGGAAATATGTTGACTTCTTGGATAAAGCGGTTACCATTAATTCATTCAATCATTCAACACTTGAATACTACTTATTATTTTACTGGAAACTATGCTAGGCATAATTTCTGGTGACTGAAAATTGGCACAGTAGAGAATGGTATCTGCTTTTATGGGAAGTACATTTTTTGTTTGTTTTTAAAGGACCATTGAATATAACTATTGAAAGATAATAATAGTTTAACCTAAAGTAATCCAATGACATAATTTATTTAATAAAATTGGTATTTTCAAATTAATTTAATCCTTGCTTCTCCCCACTCCCAACCCCCAAGCCCCTTCAATCTACACTATTTGCTTGTGGTCCTGTACATAAGTGCAGTGCTCAATCTTCCCAGCAGATGGCAATATATGGTGATTGACAGTTACACTGAACCAAGTCATTCATTTCTCAGCTTTCATTCCAACTTGGATGCTTTCTAAGAAGACTATAAAATTACCCCAGAAATGGACTAAACTCTTGAAGTATATTAAACTTTTCTGATAAGGTTCATAAACTTTGTTTACATCTGTAAAATCCATGCATTGGAAGAGCCTAATATGAGGAAGAAGAGTTTAAAAAATAGATTTCTAGTCTTCCATTTCCCAAAATTTGTTATAAAAATAATCAAAGTGTATTTAGGGAGGACGAAAATAAAAGCCCCATACAATTTATTTTAAGGGTGAATTGTTTTTGCTTTTTTCTAACACTAATCTGTATGAAATGAAATATGTTAGGGTGGTTAACATAAACATCATGTAATTTTGTTTGGGAGATAAATATAGAATGACATTAACAAAACATCTATATAATAAAAACTGTAACAGTAGAGAGTAGCTATATGATTAGAAATTGATTTTAGAAGGTTTCATCTAATCTTCTCTGAATTAAATGCAAACCCCTGGAGGTATTTTGAACACATGCAGGACTTTTAGAAATATAGTTGTCTATTTCTTCTTTTAAATCATTAATGCAGTTTTCTTAATGCTGTATTTTGTGCTAAAAAACAAAACTCTATCACAGACAATAACAAAATTAGGACAGGTAAAAGAATGAGTAAATGATGAAAAGAATAGATTGGTTGAAAGATATAAAAATCCTTATAAATAAGACACATTAGTAAACTTCTGGCAGAACTTTTGTTGAATCGCCTTATTTAATTTTCCTATAGTTGGGATCATAGAAGTGAGATATTGTATGAGTTCAAGTGGGAAATTAGGCTCTTGCTTGATTATGTTCACAGTTGAAAGAGAGCAGGATATGCCTGCCCATGGAAGGTGGTCTGCTTGCCTCTCAAGAGGCCTCATGTGTTGGATTTTATCAACATGTCAACGGAGATTTGTTTCTTTGAGCTGGACTCATTAACCAAACCCCTGAGATAGACATATGAAAACACACTACCAATTTATTTCACCCACAGTGAGTCCAATTATCACAAAACTGGAATACTTGTCATGGATTACATAATTTTTTCTCTGTAGGCAGTATTACTAGAGAGGCCAAATTATAATCAGAAGTTTTCCTGGTGTTTATGTGCTGTAAGACATTGTTTAAATTAGAGGCAGTCCTAATTTCGTTTCTTTTAAAATATCTATGAATTCGAAGTTCTATGATACCAAGAAATCAGATCAGTCAAAATATAATTATGCTACACCTTCATTCTCTAGTCAAGACAATATTACTGAATATCACTCAATAGTAAAATGGATAAACAAATTATTGCACATTCACAACATAAATTGTTACACACAATAAAAATGAACTACAGCTACATATAACACACAAAGAATCTCACAAGACACAAAATATTACATGTATTATAATTCCATTGTCATAAAAGTAAAAACAGAAAAAAACTGTATATTTCTGAAATGCATACTGAGGTGTTGAAGCTTACTTTATAGATAAAGTGAGTGAAAAATAATCATTACAAACATTCGAAGAGTAGTTACCTCTAGGGAGAAAATCCATGGTGGGGATATGTTTTGGCAATGCATTTTTTTTCCTTTTTAACTGAGTACATGGATATTTGTTAACCTGTACATTTTTTTGTTTTATGCTTTTTAAAATATATGTATTAAATTGACTATTTAAAATTGAGCATGTTTTGACATATAAAATAGCAATCTCATATGGTTTGACTTAACACGTTATATTTCATTAATTAAAAATCATATTATTTAATATATTTGTATCTATACAGATAGGTAAATAAATAATAACATGTAGATATACATGGGTTTGTTGTATACACATATATTTCCTTGCTCTGTAGTTGAGAAGAACTAGAAGCAATGATACCCCATTAGCAATGATCATTTCTAGCACAATGATAATGGTCTCTGATATCATTCTCCAATAACAAGAACTAGGGTACTTTGCAGAAATGGATGCTTATAGGACCAAAACAGGAAATATACAAGATGAGCCTGGAGTACCTTGTAGTGTCAGAATGTACAGAAATGCACAAACACACATGCATGTATACACACACACACACACACACACACACACACACACACACAATGATGAGTAAGTTAAAGGGACATAGGGGCCAACTGAAATAGTTTCCAGTGGCCAAATCTGATATAATCTGAGCAGCAAAATAAATAAAGTAGTATTCTGTTATAACCATGGTTATAAACTAAATATGTACAATGCATGCTGATAATAATTAATGATTGGATGAATAAATAAATGGGGGAGAATAGACAAATAGCCCACATAAATTACAATAATTTTTGCAGATATTCACCCTCAAGGGGGAGCAGCATAGCTCCCCACTCCTTCAGTGCTGCACACAAATGTTTTAAGATATTATTTATATAAGACATAGTTCCTAAATTTGGTTCTTTCAAAATAGCAGTGAATTTGGTCCCTCAGCATGGTGATCAAGGTCAACATCAACAGTGATAACTCATGTGGATAGTATGTACTCTAGATATGACATAATGAGAATGGTACTCTATCCCTATATTCTTCATCCCCCAAACTCACAAGCCCAGTCTAATAATGACAAAAAAATCACACTGAGGGATAGTCTACAAATACCTTATCAGTAGTAAAAACGTCAAGGCCATAAAAAGAGCAAGAAAAGTCTGAGAAACACACAGCCAACAGTCTAAGAAGAGATGATGAATAAATGGCATGTGATGTCCTGAATGAGATTCTGAAACAGGAAAAGAAATTAGGAGAAAACTAATGAAATCTGAATAAAGTATGGACTTTAATTAACAGTAATGTATTAACATTGGTTTATTGATTGTGACAAATGTACCATTACTAATGTGGGTATTTTAATGGGAGGCTCTGGCGGTGGAGTTTATGTGAACTCTCTGGGTTTTCTTTTTTCAATATTTCTCTAGATCTAAAACTGTATCAAAATAGGAGTTAAAACAAATTGGCATGTTTTCTTCCCCCACCCCTAAATATCTGAACAAATTAGTACTTACACAGAGAGCATTGCCTATAACTAGATATGTCTTGCAAATCAAGGAGGTGTTCTGACCTTATTTGTACATTATTTGATTGTCTTTGGTGAAGTCCAATTGAAACTTCATTACCATTCAACGGACAGAACACTTCCTCATCCTTGTAAGCAAAATTAAACAGTTCGGTTCAGTCAAATTATGGTCAAAAGGGATTGATAACATTTATCACAGGCCATACCCATTCTGAGAGGGGCATTGACTGACTTCGAGGATTTGCCTGCGATACTGCCATTGGGAGAAATAGGGTTGTTTTAGTGTCTCTCTTCATTGGCTGAGCAACATTGGGTGGAAGGAAATATTGACATAGGCTCCAAAGCCTCTGAATGACAATATTCAGCCAGTGGGACCAAAGCCAGTTGTTCTCACTTACAGAGGTAGCTTTGTGTAGCTATGTGGGGGATAGTTGAAATAAGATGCAAATTTTCCATTTCACAACAATTGTTATTCTATCTCCTCAAACCAGTGCTAGGAGTTTGGGAGGGGATACCTCAGACAGGTGGCCAGAGTTTACCATTATTGCATGTGACTGTGAAGACTGAAGAACTCCTAGCTAAATCTGTATCTGTGGAGGATATACAGTGAGATTGAGGATGTTTACATGCAGGAAATGGCATTGTCAGAGGCTAAATAGCTGTGTCCCACACAGAGCCAATCAAAGTGGTACCACATTCCCTAGACACAAGAATAGTCCCTTTTCCTTTTAATATAGTCAGACTATAGCTGTTCTGTGCTCGCTTCAGGGTAACACTGTTTAAAAGGGCCACAGATACCTGACCTGTGTTAAAGGAAAGCAAATGAAGAGATGAGAGAACTGGGAGCCATCCATTATATGAGAAAACGTGAGGTATCTTTAGCTTGAAGGAAAGGCATGGTTTCTATTTTCAAATTTTTTTGAAGTTGTTATTATGAAGAAGGATTAGACTTATTTCATGTTGCCCCAGATAGATCAGAGTAGTGATAGGTCAAAGTTACAGGAATCAGATTTTGGAATACTGTAAGGAGGCAATCTCTAATAGAGCTTTTGGGAGATAGGTTAGCTATCTTACAAGTGAGATGCTTTTCTCTGCAATTTTCTAGGCAGAAGCTAAACAACTTCCTGAGAATGTTGAAGAAGGAAATCACTCATTATGTAGTTAGATGATGGCATAAAGAAAAAGGACAAGAGGTATGAGAAATACAGGGCAGAGGACTAAAAGGCATGCTCTGTGTCTGAGGTCACTGTAAGTGGGCAATTTGGCAATCAGGACTCACAAGGACAAGTCCACTATGGATACTGTATTATTCGGGGTTCTTCAAAGGACAAATTCTAAGATATTCCTTTAGCAAGCTGCAGGCCCAGGAGAGCCAATGATGTAGCTCAGTCAGTGGGCTAGCAGCTGGAGACCCAGGAAGATCCTTTCCAAAGGCAGGAAAAAACATCAGTGTCCCAGACTGAAAAGTGGTCAGGCCAGAGAAATTCTGTCTGACTAAGGGGAGTTCTACTGAGGCCTTCACCTCATCGGAGGAGGCCCATGCACATTAGGGAGGGCAATCTGCTTGATCAGTCTACCAATGTAAATGTTAAACACATCTAAAAACACTCTCACAGAAACATCCAGGATTATGTTCGATCAAAAGGCAGGAAAAAACATCAGTGTCCCGGCCGGTGGGCCGGATCCGGCCCGTTTGAAATGAATAAAACTAAAAAAAAAAGTTCTACTGAGGCCTTCACCTCATCGGAGGAGGCCCATGCACATTAGGGAGGGCAATCTGCTTGATCAGTCTACCAATGTAAATGTTAAACACATCTAAAAACACTCTCACAGAAACACCCAGGATTATGTTCGATCAAATATCTAGGCACTCCATGACCCAGTCAAGTTGACACATAAAACCAGCCATCACACATGAAAGTTCTTAGAAGGTAAAGGCCAGGATTAATGCAACAGTCAAGATTCCTAGACCAGCTGAATTGGCTTAGAATGAGGAAAATATAGAGTGTTTGATGGAGGAGGGAGGTGATGAATATTGGCTACGGCTTTGAGGTCAGCTAGGCAAGAGGGTCTGTCATTAATAATCTCAGGTCCTTTCAGGTATTGTGACTGGCCACCAACACAGGGTTGAACATACTGGTGGGTACAAGTGGACCTGGAAAGTGAAAGGGGGGCACTCTTGTACATCAAATCCTCTTAGCCCCTCCCTTACACCAAGCATGTTGTGGAGACCAGTCTTACATAGGTTTATGCAAGTACAGCATGACACCTCCCTGGGATTCTTTGATGCTATAGCTCAGAATGTCCACAGTGATTTACAGTGCACAGTGTCTACAAACTGGAAGAGCAGGAGAGTCAATGGCCCAGAGGCAATTCTTGACCAGGCATTTATCACAGGTCACACCCATTCTGAGAGAGGGATTGAAAGCTGATGGATACGTGCTTGTCCCTTCATTTCCTTCATGAGATGTACTTCAAAAGGCTCCTCAGAAGAATTCTCAGGATTGAGTATTAGTCCCCAGTAGTCGTGCAGACACATTCTTTTCTGTTTTACTCACCTTAACCTGTATTACTGCTCCCTGAAATCACTTTCCAAACAACCCCCATGAGGCAAACCTTTGACTCAGACTCTACTTTCATGGGGAAGCCGGGTCAGGACACCACCTTAATGCTCAAAATTCTCTGGAGAACCAAACTGGTTTCCTTACTGTTTCCAGAACATACTGGCTCTACCTTGCTTCAGGTGTTCCACCATCTGCATGCTTCTTCAGTTTTCTGAAGATAAATAGTGCCCACACCAAAGTGAAATGATCTAAAGAGGGTGAGAGTGAAGCAAGAACCATTTACTTTCACAGGTCTTTTCAACTGACCTTTCCATCAACTTAGAAGCATTTGTGGTGGGCTTTACACAAATGGAGTGTCCCATCTTTTCTATAAAGTGGCTGGAGCTTCTAAGCTTCTAAGATCCTTTTAATATTCTTGCCCTGATGGGGTATGAGCCAATGAATTCGTATTTCAAGTTTTCTATCACCCGGGTATTCTTCGCATTATTCCCAAATTCCAAAAACAAAAAAATAGGATCTATTCTAGAAGTTTGGTACCATTCTCTCTGTGTTTTCTGGTTTACATACTAAGGCAGGGATCAAGCTTAAGAACTTGTAAAACTAATATTTTTGTTAAAGTTTCCAACAGTGCAGTTTAGGGGAAAAAAAGACTATATTTTTTTTCTGTAGGTATCTTGGTACCCAACAAAAATACTGTCTATTTTATATTCACAGATGTCTTTCTAAAATGGTCACTGTTCTCAAGTCAAGGATTAGCATCAATGTTGTAGCAAATAGTCAAAAATAGAATTCCATTATGTAACTACATAATATGGAAATTTGGAGTGAAGATGACATACATTTTAGATTTGTGAGATATCCAAGTGTAAAGGCCTCACATTTATGCTGTACACACACACACACACAAAAACTCTTTCAAGGGGAATTCTGTGCAACTGAACTGACTGGCAATATATGCATTTAAAACTGATGTGCTTATAGCATAATTATTGTAAATATGCCACATTGAAAACAAATGCCTCTAAAAGTAGTGTGAAATTTTTAATGATTCCAAATTGACTTTATCAACCTGTTCAGTATACTTGCAGAAATTTGTTGACTTAAAGCTTGAATGAGGAAGTCAGAAACTGGTTTTGAGTTAATAGGTTATGCCAACTAGAAGTGCTGAGTTAGTAAAAACCAAACCCTAAAATTCATAAGTGGTTAGTTATCCATTGAACTCCATGACAGTATAGTTTTAGGAATGTCAGGGTAAGAAAAGTGCATATCAATAAAATCATAAAGATACATTGCCATCTTTTTGTTGTTGTTGTTAATCCTCACCTGAGGATATTTTTCCATTAATTTTTAGAAAGAGTAGAAAGGAGGGCGAGAGATCGAGAGAGATACATAGATGTGAGAGACTCATTGATTGGTTGCCTTCAGCACATGCCCCAATTGAGGCCAGGGATTGAGCCTGTAACTGAGATACATCGAACCCGAGACCCTTCAGTCCGTGGGCCAACCCTCTAACCACTGAACCAAATAGGCTAGGGCTACATTGCCATCTTTTGATATTATGGAAAGCAATCCCAGTTTCCTGCTAAAAGTTATGCCTAGCAATATCTAAGCTAAGTATTCCAGGTAATAAGCTGAATATTTTGGGGTGTTCTAATTAGAATAATTATAATTAGTATGTCCTTATCTTAAACACCAGATTTTAAAATATTAATAAAAGCTCTTTAAATGAAACTCATAAAGGAACATTTGAAACTCAAGTTTTAATTAAATATTAAATTCTAACTTGAGGGGAAAGAGCCAGTAAAATGTGACCATTATTAAAATCTATGAATGGAAATTTAGCAGCATTAATTTTCCTGCTTCCTTCTCTGCCTCTTACATCTCTCATTCCCACCCTCTCTCCTGCTGGGTGCTTTAAACAACAGCGGATTACTTTCTAACAGTTCTGGAGGCTGGAAGTTTAAGATCAAGGTGTTGGCAGAGTTGACTTCTAAGGTCTCTCTCCATGGCTTGCAGATGGCCGCCTTCTGGCTGTGTTCTCACATGGCCTTTCCTCTGTGCTTGTGCATTCCTAGTGTCTCTTCCTCTTCTTATAAGGACACCAGCCCTATTGACTTAGGGTCCCACCCTTAGACTTCATTAACCTTAATTACTTCCTTAAAGACCCTATGTCCGAATACAGTCATATCAGAGGTTAGGGCTTCAACATATGAATCAGGGCGGGGGGGAGGGGGCGGGGGAGGAGCACAGTTTAATCTGTAACATATATGCAAACAGGATTTGAATGATAAGGTTTCCTATTCCCTTATGACTAGTATATAATCTTCTTTAGCAAATTATAAAATTGAAGAAGTTGATGCAACAGAATTCTTACTGAAGAAAAGAATCAATGTCCTAGACTACATATGTTGCCATGTTCATTAGGTTCCATCTTGGCTAATTTGTGAATTAGCTAAAGATTATTTCTAATGTTATTTCTGTCATCATTCATCTTTGTAACTTCTGTTAATATTGGTGTTGTAGTAATGTATAGAAATGTTTAAAAATGCTTTAAAAATGTCTAAAAATGTTTAAAAGGTTTTAAAATGTTTGCGTTAACTTTCTTGAAACTTAAAGCATGCTATTAAGGACACATTCCCCACTGCCCTGAAGCGTGTGTACCCCATAGATAAGGATTTGAACTTCAGTTACTGACTCAGAGTGATTTGCTAAGATAACCATTTATGTGAGTGAAGTACTCTCCCCAGATAACCACATGTAGCCCCTCGCCGTTTGAGATTAACATATGTGCATTGACGTTATTCATTGATAGCCACCTGAACTGCTGCGGGTACGAACAGGCTTTAAAAATGGGTGTTGGCCAGCTAATGGTGCTTGCCTGTCGAGACAGCCACAAAGGCATGTCCTTTGGTCAGTCCAGCAAGCGACGCCGCTCTACACTCCTCTCTTCCAGATGACAGAACGGCTAGTACCTCCCGATCGAGATGCGACTGAGCTCTCTGGTGAGGAACGCCGGCTCCCTGCATCCGGACTGGACCAGCCCAGCTGCCGGACCCCAGAGACAGCACCACTGGGATCCCACCAAGCCTGTACCCACAGCATCAGGAACTTTTGTGAGTAATAAAGTGCTGTGTGATTTGCAACTGCGTATGTTTCATGTGGTGTAATTCCTCTGGCAGTTAATTGAATCATTTTGCGTATGTTTAAAATTGAAATTAAAGTTTCTGGTCTTTTCGGTCCTAGGCCTGCCCTTGGTCCTGCTTGCGTAGAGTAGCCTCTTCGCGAGCAACTACTTGAATGTCCCAACACCTGCACGGTTAAAATTTATCTCAAGGGACTCCTTAGATAAACACCCCAGATCCTTTCCCGGGATCTATTTGGGACAATTGGTTTCTCTAGTAAACTGGGTCTTCCAATTCCTTATTTTTTTTTTTTATAGCCTCAACTGTCTTGCCTTCCCTATTGAGGACCTAACTCTCTCCCAGCCT
>NW_005871249.1:1535822-1638543 GCF_000147115.1 Myotis lucifugus
GTCTCAGACTCAGGGTTCGTACGTGAGCGCGAGCCCCTCAGCGAAGACGGCCAGGCATTCGTGCTTGTGAGTAAAATTATTTTGTTTTTCCCAGATTCCGAGCATTTTAATGACTTTCTGTTGTTCACAAAATAAAACCAGACTCCTCCCTATAGCTTACAAGCATCTGCATCAATTCAACCTATGCATGACTCTCAAGCTCACACTCAGCACTTATATCTCATTGTGTGATCTGTAGACTCACTGAATTCATGCCGGTGTTTCAAGCCTTTCTCGTTCCTCAGAGACTTCACACAATAGCTTCCCTTCCATTCCCCTTTCCCTGGGTACCTCTTTTTTAAAATTCTTTATTGATTAAGTTATTACATATGTGTCTTTATCCCCACATCCCCCCTCATTCCCCCCACTCATGCCCTCACCCCCTTGTTGTCTGTGTCCACTGGTTAGGTCTATATGCTTGTATATAAGTCCTTTGGTTGATCTCTTATTCAACTCTCAGGTTTCAGCTTAGGCATTAGTTCTTCCATGAAATTCCCCTGACCGCCCCAGGTCTGGGTTAAACTCACATCTTCTATAACATTTTATAATTCTCTGTCCAGCGTTTACCTCTATTTGAATTGCCTATTTGTCTGTAGCATAGGATAAATTGTATCTTTATTACAATGATTTGTATTTCCTCTGCTTCATTTCCCTTCTCCCACTAAGAAGCTAGAGTCTTTGCATATTCTTTGCCTTAGGCCTTTTTCCAAGGCTAAAAGAACTTAATCTTTTCTAAAACCTAAACTCATTGAAGAGATTAAGATAAAAATGACTTTAGGATAGGTTTGGAAATGATGATTTCCCTCTGTAGAAGCTGCAAGAAGTTGGGACTTGTTCCTTATTTTCTCAAAGCATCTAAGAAAAGTATCAAAATTTGAGAAGGTTGAACTCTTACACTTAGGGAAGCTGCTTCCTAGACACATGGACCCCAAGCTTATCTGAAACTCGAAGGATGCTAGGTACACTTGCATCAAGTGGATGACATGAGACGGGGGACCTCATGGATGAGCAGGTAGGACCTCATGCCTGGGGCCACATAAAGACAAGAGGGATATCTCTAGAAGTAGGGTGGGGCCAAATGAGAGTTAGGTTTGATAGGGAGCTTTTTGACAGACGGGTAAGGTGAAGTCTACAAAACAAGAGTTAGGCTGATTAAAGAAAATTAAGAAATGCTATATCTCTTCCGTGGTCAGGTTGGTGGACAGAGATTCAATCTAGTAATATCTTTGTCCGCCACCACTTTCTCAGGGCATTTCTTTTCTGCTGGTTTCTCCTGTTGTTTTTTCATTATTTAATTATTTGTTCAATGCTTTCCCTGAATCTGTTGATATGAAAATGTGATTTTTCTTTTTTTAGTCTGTTGATGTGGCAGATAACGTTTAGTTGATTTCAGAGTGCGGAGCCAGCGTTTCTATACCTGGGATAAATTTCACTTGTTCTTAGTGTATAAAATCTATTCATACTGTTTTGGATTTGACTTGCTAGTATTTTGTTGAAGATTTTTTTACACCTATTTTTAAGAGAAATATTGTCTGCAGTTTTCTGTGTTTGTTTTGCTTTGGTGGTAGGGTAATGCTGGCCATGTGGAGGTATTCCCTTTGTTTCTAGTCTCTGAAAGACACTGTGAAGAATTGGTATAATTTCTTCCTACATGTTTTGCTAGCATTCCATCAGTGAACGCAGCAGGGCCTAGTGCTTTATGATCTGACAGGTTATAATTATGGATTCAGTCCCTTTCAGAGGCATAGGCTTATCCAGATAATCTATTTCTTCTTGTGTGACTCTTGGCAGATTGTGTCCTTCAAGGAATGGTTCCATTCCATCCAGGTTGTCAAATTTGTGGGCACTGAGTAGGTCAAGATAGTGTATAGCTCACTGAAGCTGTTCATGTTTTTTCAGTCTTTTTTTCTCTCTGTGTCTCATTTTGGGTCATTTACATTGTTACATATATAAAGTTTAATTGTTAAATTTCTAATTCTTTCTTCTGCAATGTTTAATCTTCTGTTAATGTCATTAGTGTATTTTTTAAATTAATTTTTAAGTTTTAGAGAAGTTTTAGTAATTTCCCAGCAAAATGAAGCAAAAGTACAGAGTTCCTACATACTCACAGCCTTCCCCTCCATCAATATATCTTTACACTGTGGTACATTTGTTACAATCACTGAACTATCATTGATGTGTCATTATCAACCAAAGTCCACTATTTACATTATGGCTTATTTTTTTCTGTTGTAACTCTTACAGTTTTTGAAAAATGTTAAATGACATGCATCCAACCTTATTGTTTCATACAAATTAGCTTTCCTTCCTCAGAAGGTCCCTGCATTTCACCTGTTCATCTCTTTCAGCCTCCTTCCCAACCCCCATCTGAGTTCCTGGCAACTACAGATATTTTTAAGGGAGACATCATTGACATATACCACTGTGTTACTTTCACATGTATAACATAATCATTTGATATATGTACATATTACAAAATAATCACCACAATAAGTTTAATTACTATCTATCACCACACAGTTACAATTTTTTTCTTGTGATGAGAACTTTTAAGATCTATTCTCTTAGTAACTTTAAATACAGTCATGCATCATTTGATGATGGGAAAACATTCTGAGAAATGCATCATTGGGTAATTTAGTTGCGTTTTGCAAACATCAGAGGGTGCACTTACACAAACCTAGATGGGATAGCCTATGCACACATGGCTATAGGGACAACCTATTGTTCCCAGGCTGCAAACCTGTACATCCTGTTACTGTACTGAACACTATAGGCAACTGTGATACAATGGTAAGTACCTGTGTATCTAAACATAGAAAAGGTATATTGAATATGAATGGACCTTGCAGGACTGAAGTTGCTCTATGTGAGTCAGTGGTGAGTAAATGTGAAGGCCTAGGTATATTACTATATACCACGGTAGATTTAAAAAACACTGTAAATGTAGGCTATGCTAAATTTATAGAATAGGAGATTAAATCAAGCATAAGAGAAAATGATGCAATCAAGGATGTGGTAAACATGAGACTTATGAGGCTGCTGGTGGAATAACACAGCATATTGTTTTATAGTAAACCTTTTTAAAAAAATAAGAATAAATACTAAAATCAGGATAAAAGTACAGTATAGTAAATATATAAACCAATAACATAGTCATTTATCATCATTATCAAGTATTATGTACTGTACATAATTGTATGTGCTATATACTTTCACATGACTGGAAGTGCAGTAGGTTTGTTTACACTAGCATCACCACAAACATGTGAGTAATGCACTGAACTGCATGCAACATTACCACAGAAATAAGAATTTTTCAGCCTTGCCAGTGTGGCTCAGTGGTTGAGTGTCGACCTATGAACCAGGAGGTCACAGTTTGATTTCAGGTCAGGGCATATGCCCAGGTTGCAGGAGGTAGCTGATCAATGATTCTCTCTCGTCATTGATGTTTCTATCTCCATTTCCTTCCCTCTCTGAAATCAATAAAAATACATTTAGAAAAAAAATAATTTTTTATCTCCATTATAACGTTATGGGGCCACTATTGTATATGCTGTATCTCATTGATCAAAACATTGTTATACAGAGCATGACTGTCTACAGTACAGGAATGTTAACTATAATCATGTATGTAATGGAACTATGCTGTAAATTACCTCTGATGATTTATTTATCTTATAACTGGACATTTGTACCTTTTGACAACCTTTACCCATTTTGCCCATCCTCGACCCTTGACTTTAGCAACCATTAATCTGTTCTCTTTATTTATAAGGTTTTTTTAAGGTTCTACATGTTAGTGAGATCACACAGTATTTGTTTTTTTCTGTGTGACTTATTTCGCTTAGCATCTGCTCCTCTACCTTAAGGGTCTTTCTTGCACTCTTCTATTCCTTTCTGTCCATCTCAAAGAATCTTATAATTCTTAATCTCCGAGATAAACAATATGGAATTTCCTCAAAAAGTTAAAAATGGAACTCCCATTTGATTCAGTAATCCTACTTCTAACAATATATCCCAAGAAATCAGAAACAACAATCATAAAGGATATATGCACCCATATGTTCATTGCAGCACAATTTACAATAGCTAAGATTTGGAAACAGTCTAAGTGCCCATCAGCCTTATGAGTAGATTAAAAACCTGTGGTGCCCTAACCGGTTTGGCTCAGTGGATAGAGCGTCGGCCTGTGGACTCAAGGGTCCCAGGTTCAGTTCCTGTCAAGGGCATGTACCTTGGTTTCGGGCACATTCCCAGTGGGGGGTGTGCAGGAGACAGCTAATCGATGTTTCTCTCTCATCGATGTTTCTAACTCTCTACCCCTCTCCCTTCCTCTCTATAAAAAATCAATAAAATATATATTTTAAAAAAACCTATGGTACATCTACACAATGGAATACTATGCTGCTGTAAAAAAGAAAGAATTCTTACAATTCGCAACAGCATGGATGGACCTGGAGAGCATCATGCTAAGTGAAATAAGCAAGTCGGAGAAAGATAAATATCACATGACCTCACTCATTTGTGGAATATAATGAACAACACAAATTGATGAACAAAAGTAGATCCAGAGACACAGAAGCATCAAACAGACTGTCAAACCTCAGAGGGAAGGCAGGGGAGGATGGGAGAGCGGTGGTAAGAGATCAACCAAAGGACTTGTATGCATGCATATAAACATAACCAATGGACACAGACAGTAAGCGGAGTGAGGGCAAGAGCTGGGGGGTGAGAGTGGCCAGGGAGAGGTCAATGAGGGGAAAAGGAGACTTATGTAATACTTTAAAAAATGAAGAATTTAAATAAAAAATGTTTTCATAGATTAAAGAGATATCCCAGGGCATACCCTGGTTCCAGATATACTTCTTCCTGACTGGATTGAATCCTGGCACATAAAAAAGACACAAGTGGCAAAACTCGTGACACTGGAATAAGCTCTGTGGTTTAGTTTTTAATATTATATTAATGTTAATAAGTTTTTAACATTAGAGAAAGCTGAGAGAAGAATATGTGTATATAAAACCTCTGTACTAGTTTTTAAATTTATTTTTTTATTGTTTAAAGTATTACAAAGAGTAGTACATATGTCTCCTGTTTCCCCCATTGGCCTCCCCCAAGACTCCTCTACCCCCCAGCACATGCCCTCATCACCCCCAGTGTCTGTGTCCATTGGTTATGCTTATATGCATGCATATAAGTCCTTTGGTTGATCTCTAACCACGCCCCACTCAACCCTTCCCTGATAGATATGGGACTTTTCAAACTTTCTATTAGATTTTTTTTTTAAAATAATAGCTTTATTGAGATATAATTCATATACCATAAACTGCATTCTCTTAAAGTATACAATTCAGAAGTGTTAAACCATCACCACTATATAATTTCAGAACATTTTCATCACCCCAAAAAGAGATCCTATACCCATTAGCAATCACTCCTCCTCCCCTCCCCCAAATTCATCCCCTGACAACCACTGACTTACTTTCTGTCTTTAGAAATTTGCCTGAACTTGACATTCACATATATCTTTTTGTGACTGGTTCCTTTCACTTAGTGTAATGTTTTTAAGATTAATCAATGTAATGTGTCAATACTTCACTTCTTTTTATGGTTGAATAATACTCCATTGTATGGATAGATCACATGATTTTTACCCATTCATCAGTTGAGCATTGGAATATTTTCATTTCTTGGAAGGATAATGCTACTATGAACATTTATATGTTTTTGTGTAGAAATATGTTTCCCCTTCGTTTGGTTATATAACTAGAAGTAGAAATACAAGTCCATGTGGTAACACTATTTTTAATAATTTGAAGATCTGTCAAACTCTTCCAAAATGACTGCACCATTTTACATTTCCACCAGCAATATGGAGGTTCCAATTTCTACATAGCCTCCCAAACACTTGTTATTCTTTGTCTTTTTAATTTTTGCTACCCTAGTGGGTAGGAAGTTATATCTCTGTGGGTTTGACTTGCATTTCCTTAATGTCTAATAATATTGAGTGTCTTTTCATGTGTATATTGGACACTTGCATTTTTTTGAAGTAATGGCTATTCAAATCCTTTGCTCAATTTTGTTAAATTATTTTTCTATTTTTTTAAAAATATATTTTATTGATTTCTTACAGAGAGGAAGGGAGAGAGATAGAGAGTTAGAAACATCGATGAGAGAGAAACATCGATCAGCTGCCTCCTGCACATCTCCTACTGGAGCTGTGCCCGCAACCCAGGTACATGCCCTTGACCGGAATCGAACCTGGGACCTTTCAGTCCGCAGGCCGACGCTCTATCCACTGAGCCAAACCGGTTTCGGCATATTTTTCTATTTTTGAATTTCAAGAATTATTTGAATATTAAAGGCACAAGTCCCTTACCTAATATATGATTTGCAAATATTTTATCTTCTGTGAGTTTTTTTTTTCCTTCAGTTTTTGATGGTGTGCTTTGAAGCACAGAAGTTTGTGATTTTGATGCTGTCCTATTTATCTATGTTTTTCTTTCTCACCTGAGATTTTTGGGTCATATCTAAGAAACAATTTCTTTACTTCTATGTTTTCTTTTAATTGTTTTATAATTTTAGATATAACATCTAGACCAGTGGTTCATTTTGAGTTAATTCTTGTACATGCTGAGTGAAGTGGGGGCTCAACTTCACTCTTTTGCATGTGGATATCCAGTAGTCCCAATGCCATTTTTTAAAAAAGATCTATATTTTTGCAATTTTTCTGTGTGAAATAATTTCAAAATAAAAATTAGAAATAAAAGATAAATAGTTTTTGCCCAGTTGACCTGGCTAAGTGGTTGAGCATCAACTTATGAACCAGGAAGTCATGGTTCAATTCCCAATCTGAGCACATACCTGGGTCTCCAGAGGGGGGCATGAAGGAGACAGATGATCAATGATTATCTCTCATCATTGATGCTTCTATCTCTCTCTCCCTCTCCCTTCTTCTCTGAAATCAATAAAACTGTTTTTTAATAAAGATAAATAGTTTTATTACTTTTAGCAGTACCTCTTGTCTCTGCCTATGCAATCTGATCTCCCCAGTGATTCTGGGGAGCACAATGTCATGAGAGTACGTAATGTTGGCGATTATAAAAGTCTACCCTCATCAAGCTTCTCAAAGATGCTAGTGTCTACTGTGCTATGCCAGCACAGCCAAGGGTTTGGTGAGCCTGAGGGGGGGTGGCGAAGGATTAAAGAAAAGACAGACAAAGAGAATATAGCTGGGGCTTGGTGGATCTCCTGTGCCTGGATAAGGCCACAGAAGGATCCAGCCAGCAAGCTGAGGCTTTATTTTATAGTCAGAGAAAAACAAGGTAGTGGTCAACATAGTTACAATGTTCTTGTGAGTTTCACTTGTTTTGGCAGCACTTGCTGCACCTCCCACAGCCCATTAGCTACCCAAGAAGGATCTAGGGAGCCTATAAGGTTAAGCTTAATTATCCCAAGGGGGCTCTGCCCTCTAAGCTGATAGTTGTTTGTGGCTGTGCCACAGGTCAATCCGAGGCTTTAACTCTAGAGCCGCTCCCTACAGTCTACGTCACCAGTACAACCTAAGTGTACACTGGGCCACCCCATGAACATAGAGAGGGAAGGAAAGAATACTCCATTCTCATATAGTAAATCCATTCTCACAGTCCCCCATCTCCAAGACTTTTGACCTGTTTTGCAGTGTTCTATCAAAGCAGTTCTCTAATTTCCACCTCATTTACCATAGCCCATTGTCATGTCCAGCTTCAAAACAAAACAACAACAATAACAACAACAAACAATAGCTCATACCAGCAGGGTAATTGCCCATGTTGTAAATATTCTTGCCATAATGTTGAACACTGAATTATTTCATTAAATTATCCCTTAACCATCCTACATGCTACACCCACCCAGTCCAAAGCCATCTCACATGCATTCTCAAGCATCCTGCTGCTGTATCTGAGCCAGGTCCTATGCTTCCTTCATTTTGTAAACACTCCCTTCGGTTCCCTAGGTTGTTTTCCTGCTCAGGCTGTGCTGAGCCCCGGCCTTGGGCATTTTCCTGGAGCGAGTGAGCACGGCTGGGAGCAGAGGCTGAGAAGGATTGGCATCGCATCTCAACATACTTGCCAAGTGCTTAGATTCCCAGGCACATGGAGGCTCCTCTCCTTTCTCAGGAACTAGGTGGCTCAATTAAATAAATAATTCATTTAGTCAACAAGTCCTTTTGCGTAATTACCGCTCCCAGGCACACTTGTGCTTGTTTCTGTTTTCTGCAGATTCAGGTCTCCTGTTTGAGGCAACAGCCTTTTTTTTTTTTTTCTTTTTTTTCTGTGTGCCAAATTCTCTAAGAGCAATTAACTAGCGATTTCATCTTATGTAACTGGGTTTAATCCGTGGTTTAAACTTTAAAGTAAATGTAGCCCTTCTTGGAGAACAGGAAATCAAATAGGAATGCGATTTTATCACTATATTTTACAAGACCTGACCCTGATCACCCTGTAGCTACTGTTATTAACTGAGAGTGTGCTGTATGCTCATTAAGGCTGCAATCACGTAACAGGAGAAAACTGGTTGAAGAAAAGAAAAAAAGGACATATAACATTTTTAAAAACATATAATTACTGAGCTAATATGGAAGAGACATAATAAAGCCAAGACTAACAAGTACTGATAATGCAGCTATTCCAAGTTAATTCTGGAACTATGCTGGTTTAGAAGGCCTTTTAACTCACTCATCACATTTCTGAAATTATTCTCACCTATTGAAGGAAAAAGGGTAGGGAGGGAAAACCACTCTTTAGCCTATCCTATATTGGAGAACCAAATAGGAAAATTTTTTAAAAAGAATCTTTAATGTTATCCTTACTTGTCCTCAATAACCTAAGAAAAATGATAATGGAAAAAGGGGCCAGTATTCTTGACTTATTTTTGACCCATGGGAATAATTTTCTCTTAGTACAGGAACATACTTATTTTTTCCCTGTGTATCTAAATTGGGAAATTAATCATAACCTATGCAATAAGCAGTTTCTCTTTTGAGCCATAGGGGTGCATTTGTGGCTATTCATTAGAGAGTTAAGAAGATTCGTTTTCCTGTGTTTGCTTTTGGTTGTTGTCAAGAGTAGCTCTCTGTACCATTCTGCTCACACTGAAGGTTTCTCTTTAACCCACTTTTGAAAGTGTCCTAGGAGAATGAGCAGCCATGTTAACTACACCAGCATGCAAGGGATGTCAGTGTGAATGGCATCTGTCATTTCGTAAATGATCTAATAGGAAATTCTTTGTTTTCTCTCCCTGAAATTCTACATCCTTCTGGATTGTATGTCCTTATTTCCAAGAAAGGAATACTTCCATCAGGCTACCGAACCATGATCCAGGGCATGGGATGCTGACTAGCCCCAGCCATGGATTACTACTCAGGTGCTAATGGAGTGAACAATTAAGAGAGTTACAGTGTAATCTTAATTAGCAGAAAGAAATAGGTGTGCTTATAAGTAACAGAGAAAAAAGCTATCGTCCAGGTCCAGTGCTTCTTCTGGGGCACTTTCTAATTTTGCCACACTCAGGGTATGAGGAACTAAAGCAATCACAAGCCAGCAAGTCCACCTAAAGCTCACATCTATTAGAAATTAAAATTTGCACCCTAGTCCATTTGGCTCAGTGGATGCTGTGTCAGCCCACAGGCTGAAGGGTCCCAGGTTCATCCCAGTCAAGGGCATGTACCTGGGTTGCAGGCTCCATCCCAACCCTGGGCCAGACGTGTGTGGGAGGCAACCAATCGATGCATCTCTCTTACACTGATGTTTCTCTCTCTCTGTCTCTCCCCTTCCTCCTACTCTCTCAAAAATCAATAAAAAAAATATCCTGGGGTGAGGATTAACAACAACTTTGCATTACTCTGCAAAAGCATACTAACCAGATGAATTGCTGACTAAAGACAAATAGACTGTGAGAGGAGAATGAAATCTATAAATATAAAAGGCTAAGTAACCGACCGTCCGTCCGTCCGATCGTCCGCTGGCCAGTACATATGATGCGCAATGCAATTTAAAAGTAAACATTGACTCGCACATGCGGGATACATATAAAGCTCTTGCTGGTGCCAATCGCATGTGTGTGTTTCAATCTGTCATTGTGGATCGTGAATTTGGTTGACACTTATATTATAGAGAAAGGACAAATAGTGATATTAAAATATTTCTTCTAATTAATTTCCTTTCAATGTGCACGAATCCATGCACCGGGCCACTAGTTAATGAATATTGGTAGTTATTCCAGATATTAGGAATTAGTGACATATGTAGGATATTTGAAACCCAGAGTAAATAACCTGTCAACATCTGTCATGAAAGACAGCCTCCAAGATGGAGCCCGATGATTCCTCCCTCTTGGTATTCATACTGCTGATTTATTGTCATCTTTCAGTCCTGTGTCACTGGAGTCTTGTTTCATTTCTAGAATATATTCTCTGGACGTGTTTCTTCAATTTTTTTAACTCTACGTGATGTTGAAGACATTACATATGTTCCGAAGTGGATCTGACCCTATCATGGCGATTTCTCTGGATCTACTAAGATTGGACTTTGGGCCTGGCTGGAATGACTCAGTTGTTAAAGCATAGTACCAAGTACCAAAAGGTCGCAGGGTCCACTCCTGGTTGGGGCACATGCCCTGGTTGCAGGCTGGGTCCCCAGTAGGGGGTGCAGGAGGGAGCCAATCAAAGTTTCTCTTTCTCTCTCCCTTCCTCTCTCTCTAAAATCAATAAAAACATAGAATAAAATTGGACTTTGTTCAGCTTAGAAATACTTTCATTTATTAAGGAATTTTTCTTCTATTCCAATTTTTAGTATCTCTTTCTCAGGAATTCCTATCTGCCATGTTGTCATATAGCTATTGTCTGTTTCTTATCTTTTATTCTCTTTCTCATTAAAAAAAATCTTTCCCTCTGCATTCTGGGAAAAATCTCATCTGTAATAACCCACTTTTCTTTTAAAACTTCTCGTGTACATTCTTCCACCACATTTCTTTCATTCTGTCTTTCCTAATTTTCCTTCTAATTTCTACTGGACTTTTGGACATCCTTTATTTCAGTACTTTGTCATATAATATCATATTTATCATGTCTTGCACACAAATTTTATCTACACTAATAAAAGACAAACATGCAAATTGACTGTACCTTTGCTATGCCTTAAGCCACACCCACCAGCCAATCAGAGCGACTATATGCAAATTAAACCAACCAAGATGGCAGCCGGCAGCCAAGGAGCTGGAGCAAGCAGGAGGCTTGGTTGCCCCAATGATGGAGGAAGCGAAGCTTCCCGCCTGCCGCTGCGGGCTCTGAGCTCCACTCAAAGCAACAAATTTTCAATTATAGAAAATAAATAAACCCCAGATGCCTGCTTTCAGCCGGCCATGGCCATGGAGCTGGAGCCTTGGGTTGCCCCTGGCGATGGAGGAAGCCAAGCTTCCCTCCAGGACGGCTCAGAGCTCCACTCCAGGCTACAAAGTTTCAATTATAGAAGGTAAATAAATCCCATAATTAAAAAAAAAAAGAAAATAAGGAGAGGCTGGGAGCTTCTGTCACTGGGGGGCTTGGCCGGCCTGAAAATGGCCCTCAGCCCCTCACCCAGACTGGCCAGGCACCCCAGTGGGGACCCCCCACCCTAAAGGGGGTGTGGCCAGCCTGAAAACAGCCATTAGCCCCTCACCCAGGCTGACCAAACCTCCATGGGGTGAGGGTCCCCACTGGGGGGTGCTTGACCAGCCTGTAAACAGCCATCAGCCCCTCACCCAGGCTGGCCAGGCACCCCAGTGGGAACCCCTACCCTGAAGGGGGTGTGACCAGCTGCAAACAGCCATCAGCCCCTCACCCAGGCTGGCCAGGCACCCCAGCGGGACCCCCACCCTGATCCGGGACACCCTTCAGGGCAAACCAGCCGGCCCCCACCCGTGCACCAGGCCTATATCCTATATAATAAAAGGGTAATGTGAAAATTGACCCTAACAGCAGAACCACTGGGAATTACTGGTCACTATGACACACACTGATGACCAGGGGCCAGACGCTCAATGCAGGAGCTGCCCCCTGGTGGTCAGTGCGCTCCCACAGGGGGAACTCTGCTCAGCCATAAGCCAGGCTAAAGGCTGCCAGTACAGTGGTGGTGGTGGGAGCCTCTCCCACCTCCTCAGCAGTGCTAAGGATGTCCGACTGCAGCTTAGGCCTGCTCCCCGCTGGCAAGTGGACATGCCCCAAGGGCTCTCGGGCTGCCAGAGGGATGTCTGATTGCCAGCTTAGGCCCAATCCCCCGGGGAGCAGGCCTAAGCCAGCAGGTGGTCATTCCCTGAGGGGTCCCAGACTGCGAGAGGGCACAGGCCGGGCTGAGGGACCCCCCTGAGTGCACAAATTTTTGTGCACTGGGCCTCTAGTTCTTATATAATTTTGCATGAATGCACATAATTTATTTCCTCTTACAGATTTATGAAATTATGCTCTAAAATGCTAAAGTTTCCCTTTACTTTTGAGAAACTTTTGATTGCCCACATGTCTAATTGTTGTGGGTCTGTGCAGGTTTGGCATTTTATGTAAAGCAGAGAGCATGGCTCACCATGGATTTTTAAAATGTATACTGAGTAGTTTTAGAATTTTCCTCCCAAAAATTTATATTATGAGCTTAGTGAATCAGACACCCAACAGAAGAAAGGTTAATCCCAGAACTGTGAGTGTTCCCAGTAGAAATTTCAACTTTATCTAACTTCTCTGTCAAAATTGTTCTGCTAAAGGCAGTTTTCTTTTGGAACTGTTAAGTCAGAAATTGTGTGAAAAGACTGAGAGTTTTACCCTACTTGCAAGCTAACAAGCTAGCCTGCTATAGTTCTGTAGATGTAGAAAAGGCATAGAATTTCCATCTCCACCCCCACCACCATTTCTGTCTCTATCTCTTGACACCCCTTGGGTCAGAGAAAGAGGGTATTTTTACTCACAGCAAAAAATGCTACCCAGAGCGGTATTTTTCATCAAATCCCCCTGTTCCAATACCCACCTGGGTGATGTGATGAGGACTGGAGAGACCAGGTTTAGGTGAGCAACCCTGAAATTGGGAAGCTGAGTTTTTATGGAACTGCTGGAGAAGATATTCCTCAGTACCTGGGGATATAGGCAAATCTCCTCTAAGGATGTGAGGGGAGAGGTATCTCCAGTTTTACTGCCTGGAATATAAGCAAATGTGTCTGGGAGAAGGCGCTCTCCCTACGACTGTGGAACATCCCAGGAAAGTACATCTCAAAGCTTCCCAGAGGAAAACACTGTTTCTGTCTCCTAAGATTTCTATTTAACACATATTCTCTTCAGCAGGCCCTGAGCATGCACGAAGCATGGGAAATCCATAGAGAACTGTCTCCTGACAGGAGCCCGATTTACACCCCAGTACACAGGGCGGCTTTCTCTGGACTCCTCCCTCGCACTGATCCTGTTCCATCAGGTCTTGTCCCGGCTGTTCCCAACTAAGCCCTGCTATCCTCCTGAGCATCTGCTTCACATACCTGTTTAACACCTTAAGCCTCAAGAAAACTTGCTTTTGGAGTCTGATAATATATTGTGGCTAAACGCATCCTGGAAGGATATCAGTACCGTGATCTCCTTTCCCCTCCAGCCTTCATCCTTAGAATTAAATCAAGCCAACACCTCATACCATCACTTCTTAGGGATGTACCTGTTTTTTTCAGAAAATAGAGTTGGGAATTAACATTTACCTGTTTATATCTCATAATTTCTAAGTTTTATTTGTACCACAGTCTAGTAGAAATTCTTCTAACTATAAGGCACATAAGGGGTAAATGTCCTTAGGTTCCAATTGTAATGCATCATGTTTTTAACTTTATATTGGGACTTGGGATAAGAATGGAAAGAATTTAGAGGCCTCTTCACAGCTCATCATTTTAACCAGAATTCTTTGAAGTTTTATAAAACTTGTTTCTATCTTATAAAAAATCTTTTAATGTGATACTATGTATTTTTTCTTATTGACTTTGTTTTCCTTTTCTTTAAAAAAATGTCTTTTGCCCTAGCTGGTTTGGTTCAGTGGATAGAGCATCAGCCTGCGGACTGAAGGGTCCCAGGTTCAATTCCAGTCAAGGGCATGTACCTTGGTTGCGGGCATATCCCCAGTAGGAGGTGTGCAGGAGGCAGCTGATCAATGTTTCTCTCTCATCAATGTTTCTAACTCTCTATCCTTCTCCCTTCCTCTCTGTAAAAAATCAATAAAATATATTAAAAAAAAGTCTTTTGATTGGTTCTTAATGAGACCACCATGGAGACTGGATTAAATGGAATAGTTATTATTTACTACATTCAGTGATACAGGCTCTATACATAAAAATATTTGTAAGATGTTTCTTATATGCTTGTAGGCCAAAACACAAAGATAAAACATTTAAAAATATATTAGATAAAGTTTGAAAACTCCTTTTCGATAAAAAGAAAGAACACACTAGACAGAAAGCTTAAGTATACTGAAACTTCTGATTTTGAGCAAATAAAGACAAAATTCAGGTCATTCTACAGGAAACAAATAAATGAAAGATTTAGGATAGCACGTATTTCTAGAGCATGAGATTTAGCTTTTTATTTGTTTAACAACATCATTTGTTGATTACATAATATTAAATTCCCGGTAAATATATCCATTTTATGTATAAACTACAAGAGGTTGTTAGAAGACTATAATCATATTATCAGCATGCAATAGGATTTCAGAATACAAGCATAAGAGATATCATTAATGTATAATCTGGATAGAAATTGTAACTTATAAATCTTCCTATCTTCTTAGTAGTGACAATTAGAGATGTTATTGCTAAAATAATGTTTTTGTTTCAGAAGATTCAGTTTCTTGCAAAGCCCTCGATAATCTTCCTATGTTATTTCTTAAAGATGTATTTGCATTTTATGTTGAATGTTTAAAAATTGTTTTCCTATAGGCCCTGGCTGGTGCAGCTCAGTTGGTTAGAGTGTCCTCCTGTGCACTGGAAGGTTACAGGTTTGATTCCGGTCAGGGCACATACTCAGGTTGCCATTCAATCACAGGAGGCAACTGATCGATGTGTCTCTCTTACATCAATGTTTTACTCTCTCTATCTCCCCCACCCTCCCTCTCTAAAAATCAGTTAAAAATTGTTTTTCTATAAAGTCACAATAGTTGTAAAACAAAAGGGTGTGAAATTCCATAAAGTAATTGACAATTAAATCCTAACATATTTACCATGGTGGTAACTAAGTATATAGAAGTCACAAAAAGGCATTATACATGGATTATACATTTGAGGAAGAGAGAGAAACATTAATAATGAGAGGGAATCATTGATTGGCTGTCTCCTGCACACCCCCTACTGAGTCTGCAACCCAGGCATGTGCCCTTGACTGGAATGGAATCCGGGACCCTTCAGTCCACTGGCTGACACTCTAACCTCTGAGCAAACTGGGTAGGGCAGGAACCATCCTTTAACTGTGCCTAGTATATTCGCGGCTATCCAAGGGATTTGCATGTGCAATCTCATTTATTCCTTTGATGTGTCTAGATTATTATACAGTTTTACAAACCAGAAAGATGAGATTCCAAGAGGCTGATCTGCAGACATTTGGGCACCTGGAGACAGAGATTATAGGCAAAAGAATACACTAGAAATACAACTTAAAAAGATAAAAGAAGAGCAGGGCAAGACTCCTGGGAAAATTAATATATTTATGCAACCTTACACAGAACTGGAATTAAAACTAAATACACAGGGTCAGGGATAATACATTACCAAACACGGTTTCAGAGAGCCATGAGTCTTTAAGCCAGACTGAATAGTAGAGTTCTTTCTCTGTACATAGTCAGTCTGTCAAGACTTGGGAGAGGTGACTGGTTTTCAAATATCATAAGCTTAAGGAAAGGTCACAAAGTGTAGAAAGAAACAGGGAAGCATTCAAAGGAACAGAATAAGTCTCCAGAAAGATTCTGATTTGCTTGCAAAGGATTTAAAACAATTGCCTTAACTATGCTCAATGAACTAAAAGAGAACACGGACAGACAGCTAAATGAAGCCATGAACAAAGTGAGAGTATAAACCAAGTAATAGAAGTTATTAAAAAAGTCAAAACAAACTCAACCAAACAAAAATTCTAAAGCTGGAAAAATACAATAACTGAATTGAAAAATTCACTGGAGGGTTCAACAACAAACTTAAACAGACAGATGACAGAATCAGCAAACTTGAATTCAGTCATTTGAAATGAACAAGTTAGAGGAGCATAAAGAACAAATGTTGATGAGAATGTAGAAAAACTGAAGCCCTTTGCACTGCTGTTGGAAATGTAAAATGACACAGTTGCTGTGGAAAACAGTCTGGTAGTTCTTAAAAAAATAGAATTCCCATATAGCTCAGCAATTCCACTTCTGGGTTATACCCAAAAGAATTAAAAGCAGAGCCTCAAAGGGATATTTGCACAACTATGTTCATTGCAGCCTTATTTACAATATGCAAAGGGTGAAAGCAACCCACATATCCACTGATACAACAGAATATTATTCATCCTTAAAAAGGAAGGGAATTCTGACACATGCTACAACGTGGATGAACCTCGAGGACATTATGCTAAGTTTAAAAAGCCAGTCACACAAACACATGTATCGTATAATCTCACTTATATGGGGTTTCTCATGTAGTCAAATTCACAGATACAGAAAGTACAATGCTGGTTCGAGAGGGGAATGGGATTTATTGTTCAATGGATGTACTAGTATTGTATAATCTTGTGGGGTTTTTTTCAAGAAGAAAAATTCTAAATATTTGTGCACAATGTGTATATATTTAACACTATTGAACTATACACTTAAAATGGTCAACATGGTAAATTTGTTATGTATATTTACCACAATAAAAAATATAAAGATGTATAGATTCATAGCCTATATGTAATAAACCGTATGTTAGAAATAACTAATAAATTATTTATATATCTTCTAAATAATTTACTACAATTTATAAAAACCCTAAACAATACTTCATAATTGTCACAAGCTATTTCACAAGGGCTTGAAGGCCTTGTTTCCAAATTTTTGAATCTCTATTTCACCTGGGAAATCTGTAATTGTTTTTCAGACACTGCTGACTTTTTTAAGGCCATTCAAACTTGCCCCTTTTCTTATGGAATTCTTCCATTCTGATTGTTTTCCTTTATTCATTGTACTTAACCAAACTGACATATACATATTTCAACTTTAAATGGAGAGTGTTTTGCTCTAGCTTACCTCTTTTTGTTTATCTTTATCACTCACTAGTCACTCAAAATATTTGACTTTAAATGCTGGGAAGTTTTCCTCTGTGTGTGATGAAATGTTATGTGCATGACTATTGTTAGGCCCTTTAGCTTTATTTAGATCATTTTCACTTTCACATTTAAATGAAAATAATCCTGATTCCTCCTCACACAGAGTTGAAAGCCCAGCATTTTTGCGATAACAATGAGGAGTCTCAATGACACTGTTTTTCCCAGCCCCATTTCACTCTGGCTTCCTGGTAATGCTGAGTTCTCTATCTGTGGTGTGTGTCACCTCCTGCTCTGCGTTCTCTGCTCTGAATGCAGGCAGGTGACCAAGGCTGTACTGGCCTTGATTTTTCACAAAATCATCGTTTGAAAGCAATTCCATGCAGCAAATTTTACAGCTAACTTAGAAGTCACCCCATCCGCTCTGAAGTGAAGGTTCATTGTTGCTCTTTTAAACACTCCTTTGGCAGTTCCTGCTCAATGGAATTTACTCCTGTGAACATTTCCTCCAGCCTTTCTGTCCCGGCAGGAGGCGGTCCCTGCTCCTCACATACGTTTCCTCCTCTGGTCTCTCCTCATTTATCAGGTTCCCACACCTTCAATCTAAATCCTACAAGCATTTCCTCCCCTTTTTTTGGAAATTTTTTTGCAATGCCCAATCATTTCAAAACGCGAAAGTACAATATACATGTAGAAAAGTGCACAAAGCATTAAAGCAGTGGTTCTCAACCTTCCTAATGCCAGGACCCTTTAATACAGTTCCTCATGTGGTGACCCAACCATAAAATTATTTTTGTTGCTACTTCATAACTGTAATTTTGCTACTGTTATGAATCATAATGTAAATATCTGATATGCAGGATGTATTTAGGCGACCCCTGTGAAAGGGTTGTTCGACCCCCTTTGGGGGTCTCGACCCACAGGTTGAGAACCGCTGCTTTAAAGTATAGCTCAATGAATTACCATAAAATGAACACATCTGTGTGGCCACCACTTAAGTAAAAAATATAGAGCATTATCAGTCCCTGAAAGCTTGCATTATGCCCAAATTCCTCAACCTTTTTTATTTAGCCATATTAACATATGACTCCAAAGTATTTTCTATATTTTGTATTCCAGGTCTCTGTTCCACTCTGGATATTTTGATCTTATCAAGTTTCCAGTTAAGGAAATCTCTCTTCAGTTGTGTAATCTATTAAACCCATCCCTGAGTTTTTAATTTGTGTTTATACTTTTCAGTTTTGAGTTTGCACCAGCTCCTTTTTATAGCTCCACAGTTTACAGTGTTCTGTCAAATTCTTACTCTCATATTTTAATCCCTTTGGCATATTAAGTGATATCTTCTTTTTTTCTGTATCTCCTGTGGTTGTGTTTATATGTCATGTTGTTCCTGTTGGTTTCACTGACATGGCCTTATTTTCTTCTATGCCTGATGTTTTTGATGAGTGCTGGACATGGTATAGGAAAAAACTGAGAGCTAATTGGAGGGTCCGGGTGATCTTATCTTTCTCTAGGGAACAATGATGTTTGCTTCAATGAGGCACGGCTGTAGTACGAGCTAATCTTAATCCAATCAATACTTGAGGTGATTCGAGCTGGCTTTTCGTTTTTGCTTACGGAATTCCAGATCAGCCTTCCTTACATGTCCACCTTGTTGTGTTTATCAAACCATTTCTTACTGATGGCTCTAAACACATTTTTTCTCCTGGTATTCTGTGGGTCTTTTGAAACCTATGGTCAGTTTCTCAGTCTCAGTATCTGCTTCAGATTCAGTAGAAACATCTCTAGAGGAAATGTTGCCCTAAATGCTGGGTTAACTTCTCTGGGTTATCTTTTCTCCTGTCTGCTGTGTTCAAAAGATATTTCATAGTTTGTCCTGGTTTTCTAGTTTCTCTCATTAGGAAGATTGAACCATCTCATCTGCCAATGATTGAAACGAAACTCTTGCCCTTTCATTTCATACAAAGTTGCTCCTATCACCTACCTGGCTAAGGGTTTAGTTTTACTAATGTGATCTACTTAATAAAAGGGTTGGGGGAGGAAACAGTCATTTCAGACTTTACTCTTTAGCAGCAGTAAGGCTCTGAATTTCAGGTTTTCCTTGATCACTCCCATGCCCATCTAAGTGAAAGGTGGAACTACAGAGCATTATTTTTTCCATCGATATGAATTATGACATCCATGCAAGAAGCAGTAAGAACTGCAGTTTGTTCTATTTGTGGCCAGTAGAGAAATAATTTATTTTTCCTCCTGACAGATCAATGGTGAGTGTATCAAGGGTAAGGACTGTATCTTAATGTTTATTTGTACATGCCATGCAATCAGTTGTTGTTGAATTAATAAATACATGAAGTAAAAACTGAGCCAGTGCTATATGCTGAGAGCACCATTGAAATAGCATTTTGAAGAGCTCCAGACAAGGAGCTGGGGATTATTCGATTGTCTTTGAAACGCTACCCACGAAGAACAAACATTTTCCTTTTTATTATGAAATAAAAGAGAAATCAGGAAAACAGGTGACTTGACAAGTAGAACATCTGATATCTGTCATGTGCGCATTCGCATCTTATGAGTGATATGTTATTAATAAGAACTTTTTTCCCTCTTCTTAGGCTCAATGAAAATTATATTTATTTTCAAATTATGTTAGGTATTTATTTCCACATCCTGATTTCATAAGGCATAAAGTTATAGAAGGAAAGAGAATTTTCTTAAAATTTGGGGGAGTTGAATACAAAACTTTATGTAGATTGACTCATGCAAATGATGTTGAATGCAATCTTGCTAAATGGACTTAAGCAATAAGCAGAAATATCTAACAGGTAAGCTGATGAAAATAATACATGTGAAAGCATGTGAAAAGAATAAATCTAAGACATTAATCTAAGCAGAATTTCTGTTGCTAATATCCTACATATAGGTTGCTAGGCACACTCTAATGAAATAAAGTAAATGAACATTATTTCAAACCTACTCAACTCAATTCATTTGTTATTTTTAAAGTCTTCAAATCAGAATTTGGATGCATTGACAGGCTTAGGGGTAAAATTATAGTGTTCTATCATTTTTTAGAGAATAGAAAAAAGTTCTAAAACGTGACAGCATTTAGCTAAATGACATAGTGCCCCCACTTAAGCTTAGGCTTGAACATGTTAAGTCAGTTATTACAGCTTGATTATGATAAGTATGCCTCCCTACACACCTGAATTATCTTATGTTCTGTTTTAACTTCCTTTCCACTATGATATGCTAGTTTGAAGTTTATTTAATAACAAAGGAAATGCAGGGAGAGAATGCCAAGGTATGTAGTCACATGGTGTGATGAAGAGATGACCTGAGATTTTCTCTAGGATTTCTTCCAACTGAGATGTGATACTTGACGCAAAGAACTAGTTTTGGGGTATTATCTACACCAAATTAAAATGAAAGATAATAGATAATTATAATGTTCTTTCCAGTTTTGCTATTTTAATATCCAATTCTATTATGCACACTAAAATTCCTTCCCCACATATAAATGTCATCTACTTAAATATTAAAAAATATTTCTTTTTCTATAGTGCTACAATGATTCATATTCTAAAAATTTGCTAAACCAAATTTGTTGCTCTTTCTTTGGTTATTTTTATTCTCATGAGTAAAGACCACAAATAAAGAATCTGTCTCTAAAACTTCTTGTCCATATTCAGTTAACCTGGGTTATTAATAAAAACACCAAATCTATCAAAAAGAAGATCCTCATTTCTTTCCATAAAAGGTATATTTGACAAAATTACAGTAACTTATTGAGTATTTCCATATGAAGAATATGAAAATAGGTACTTATTCAAGCAATCATCTTTTTTGATTTAAAAATGCAGAAACTATTAATTTTTTTCAGCTAAGTTATTTTATTTTATGGTATTTATGGACATGTAATTTTCACAGACTAATTTTTTAAACACCCACCACCTGACAGAAGTTAAAAATAATCTGGAAGCATAGAAGGTGCTAAATGAAGTTGGTTAAAAAATGTTCTTAATTTCATAGGAAATTATTTTATACTGGGGTATTAAGAGTCAGCTTTCTAGGTGGAAAAATTTGCTGGAAAATTTATCTAAAGATCTTTTATGACAAAACAGACAAGGAAATTTTGTGTAAAAATGGCAACAAAAGTCTTTAAGATTGAGGGAGGACTCTTCCAGTTCCTTCTTTGGTGACCATAATTCTGCTGTCCCATGTTCCAGTAACTGGAAAGCATTTGGGAACATATTTACTTTCTTCATCTCCCAAAACAAGTAAATGCAGTGTAGGGGGCCATTTTCAAATTTGTACAGCCTCTGAACCTTCCCTCCAAAGGAATCTATACCTGAAGAATATATTACCACACAATGAAGGGTGAAACAGCTCCAGTTTGGTTCCCTGTGGGGCTCACAGAGACCCCTAGTGGTTGTAAGGTGAAGCACAGTTTGAAACCTGCCAGTATCATTGAGAGACCTTGCTTCAAAATCAGACAAACATGATAGTTTAATACCAGATTCACTACTTTACAGTAACGTGATGTTGGACAATTTACTTAATTTCTCTGACCTCCAATTTCTTTGTAATAGATTGCCTTCAAAAAGGGCTGTCAACAACTTAGCAAACGGCCCTGCTAACGTACAATATTAAAAAAGTAGCACTTCGTTAGAAACAATTATTTTTTAAAAAAACAACTTTGTCCTCAAAGATGGGCTGTACCCAAAAGCCCTCATACTCCATTTGAATAGCCTTTATACAGCTTAGCTTTCAGGAATTGTTCTCACACACGAAAACATTAATAACATACAGTAAATTTCCACCCATTTGCAAGCCTTTCTAGTAAGTAATAATGTAGTTGCTCTGTGATTTTAATTGCAAATTGTGCCCTCAGAACTCCTTTGTAAATATTTTCTTAGTATAGCACAGCAAGAGCATATGCATCAATTATGCCAGTCAGTAAAAAATTTGCATTTAAGTAATATTATATGTGATAGAAGCAAACAAATTTCTCCATCAAAATTGTTGCCTTCACATTTTTCTGAGAAGCATGGTCTTACTAAAGTCTTGATAACTTAACTCAAAGAGATACTGCTTTTCTAAGGAAGAGGACCAGTTCCAGGTGTGATATATGACTGGGTGACTAGACATTTTGCTTTGCCCAGGACAGGTCTGATTTATGCCAGTTGTCTTGGTACAATTATTAATCGTGCTCTCTTTCATTCATGAAAGTGTCTGTGGCTTGAACAGTAAATTATATCATCATCATATCTATAACTGTAGTATCTAAACAAGATTAACCACAAACCACCTATGAAGGTCTACACTCACAAATAATCAGATCTCAGGCTTAAATCACAGTATACTTATCTAAAATTAAGCATTCCCTTGGAGAAATTATTTGAAAACCTTATGTCTGGTAAGAGTTTAATATCCAAAATGTATTAAGAATTAATAAAACTCAATAGCAAAACCAAAACAAAACAACAACAAAACCAACCACCACAAATAACCAAATTTAAAAATGGGCAAAGTACCTGAACAGACATTTTTCCAAAGAAGACATACAAGTGTTCAACAGGCACATGTGGATGAAATGATGTTGACGAACATTACTAATCATGCAATTCTGCTTTTTTATGTCTTTATTTCAGCAATATTTTGTAGTTTTCAGTGTGCAAATTTTTGTCTCATTAATATTTATTCTAAATTTTATTCTTTTGGATACCATTATAAGTGAAATTGCTTTCTTATTTTCTGTTTGGGATTATTTATGCTACTGTATAGAAAAGCATCTGCTTTTATATTCTGCAATATTGGTAAATTTGTTTATTTGCTCTATTAGTAATTTTGTGGATTCTTAGGATTTTCTACATAGAATGTCATCGGCAAATAGAGATGATTTTACTTCTTCCTTTCCAACATTTTTTCTTTTATTTCTTTTTCATGCATAGCTTCTGTAGCTAGAGCTTCCAATATTATGTTGAGTATTAGTGGTAGAAATGGCATCATTGCCTTGTTTCTGATCTTAGAGTCTTTTACCACTGAGTGTGATGTTAGTTATTTGGATATAACTTAATTTTAAAAACTAGCTATAATTTGTCCAGAAAAAAATTAATGATGCTTAAAATGAAGTTGAAATCTGTATAATATCAGTTTGAGAACTTGTTTTGTAGATTATCTAGATTTATCAAGGAAGAAAAATTAAGGTCTTGGTTTCCAGAAAACAGGACTCGACAAACCATATCTGCAAAGATACCTCTTTGTGTCTGAGAAAGGATCAGATAACCTAACCTCTGGAAACAGTAATTGTTTTTTCCCGTTTACATTTGTCATAAAATTTAATCTGTTAATGAGATTATAATGAAGGATGAATTATAGGAACAAAGCACACCCCCCTCCCACCACACACACACACACAGGCACATAAAACAAGGAAAATCCATGTCCTTAGATTAAACATACTTTGAGAAAGGCTTTCTCAGAAGTTATTGGTGGAAGCGGCTGATAAGAGCAACAGACAATGGAACAGATTTTGATGTCTCATGAGCTGCTTAATAGTTATGTGGTTGCTACTGTCAGCATTCAGTAGTTCATCACTGCACACTATTCATGGGGGCTTACCCACCTTGTTGCACAGACCATGTAGTTCAGAAAAGAGTGGACAGTGGAATATTTTCTCTCTACCTTTGGACCGTCATAGAGCAAAACCAGAAACAGTCCTCACTTGAGGGAATGAAGAAAATCAACTGCAGTTCTTTTAATTTTTTAAGTAAAATATTTGGTTTTGCCTAAATTAGGAAAATATAAAAGAGAGCAGCATTTTAAAAGATAATTTTATCATCAGTGGGGAAATACATCTTTGAAGAAATCCTCCCTATTGCCTTATCACAGGTTTAATGAAGCTAATTTTTATGCCTCTGGTTGGTTTTCCCCTCCTAGCTTTATTTATGCAGAGAAAAGACTGAAGAATTAAATACATGTCTGAGTTAAAGAAAATAAGCTCCAGCTAAAAAGAAAAGTTCATGTTTAACTGTTTGGATGTTTGGATGTTGAAGAAAAGACTTACATTGTGTGGAAGGGTAAACCAGATGACCTCTCTAAACCATCCCAATCCAAAATTCTGCAATTTAAGAAATTGCCATTGTGCTTAACTGTGTGGTAGGCTCCAATTAGCCATCCTGTGGGGACCTTTGTGAACCTTGCACAATTTATGCAAACTTGTAATGAGAGTTAATAAGAAGTTGGGAAACTACTTTATCTGGCAGGAGGAAATTCATTTTAATAACACTAGAGTAATGCAGTTGCCTTAATTGCCGGAGCAATGTCATTTAAAGTTAACCAACTACACATGGACACACACGGCACTGCAGAGCAAATAAAGACGAAGTACATATTAGACTAACATTATTCCCAGCAGGCCAGATTTAGACCATCTGTGTAATGAATTGATTGCTACGTTTTCAGTTTAAGTGTCAAGACATAAAATGAAGATAGTGACACCTTGAGTAAAATATGGTTCTAGGATGTCTATTTTATACAATCTATGCCTTCTTCCTGACATACCACTATGTGTTTGTGTGTATGTAAAGCTATTATATTTATTACTTTCATGTACACATATATAGTTCTGTTTATATAACACATATGCATATATTAGTCATAAACTTCTAAAAACTGATTAGTGTATGAGTTGTATGAAACAGACTTACCATATCATGTTGGGTTAAATGAAATAATATTGTCAAAAATTGATATCCTATTAATAATAAATGTAAAATAAATTTTTTTCTCATATAGGAGCTTAAGTTTCATTTTGAATCCAGACTAAATATAGAAAGATGGAAGAAAGCAAATCACAGAGTAGAGATCTTTTAAATTATTATTGTTTGTCATTGCTATTGTCACTGTCACATGGTGAGTGGAAATAGCTTCTGAGTGCCATTCTATAGGTTGATTTTGATCAGATGGTGGTGAGAGCTATGGTGGTGATGCTATAGTAGGTAAAAGACCCAAAAGATTGGTGAAATAGACTTAGTCAGGAAGGTGCTTAAGTCTGAGTGTGACCTGATCTGGACCTAAAATGATTGGTATACTTGGAATCATCATAGAAAAACTTAGAAATCATACCACTCAGGATGAATTAAAAACACTACTTTTATGTTTAATTTTTCAAAGTGGAAATAGCTTAATTTCCTTTCTTATTATAAAAGTAAAATCATATAAAAATAATAAGGGTAGTGAGGCTGAGAGTTTGGTGTGTGCTATGTGTAGAAATTTTATATTCTAGACCAGTGGTCGGTAAACTCATTAGTCAACAGAGCCAAATATCAACAGTACAACGATTGAAATTTCTTTTGAGAGCCACATTTTTTAAACTTAAACTATATAGGTAGGTACATTGTTATTAACTTAATTAGGGTACTCCTAAGGCTTAGGAAGAGCCACACTCAAGGGGCCAAAGAGCGGCATGTGGCTCGCGAGCCGCAGTTTGCCGACCACGGTTCTAGACCATTTATACATGAACTCTATAATTATGAATATAAAATAATTATTAATCAATTGGAAAATTATATATAGGCAAGGTTATCCTAATTCAAGCATATTGTTCTTATCTAAAGTGTACACAATTACACTGTTAGAGCAGGACACATAGCTGAGAATTTGGCATAATTATCCAGGACTAGAGGCCCAATAAACAAATTCGTGCATGGGTGGGGTCCCTCGGGGTGGCCTGCAGAGATTGGGCCCCAGCTTGCACCCCCAAACTTGCAGGCCCGCAGCCCCACAGCCCCGCATCCCCGCATCCCAACCTGGAACCCCACCTTGGCCTGGCACGGCCCCCTCACCTACTCCACCATCCTGCCTGCAGGGTGATTGATCTGGGTCAGGCCCCACACGTGGGTCCCTTAGCGCCTGGGAGCCAGGTGGTGGCCCTGCCCCCCACCACCGCTGCTGGTCGCCAACTGACTGTGGGGCCATCGGCTGGGCGATTGGGCCCCTGCTTGCATCTGCCTTGACCTGCCGTCACCCACTCACCTGCTCCACCATCCCACCGTGGTCTCACTTTTGTCAGGGCCCATCGGGGACGGCAGCGCCTCCACTGCCGCCTGCTGCCAGTGCTGCCTCGCCAACACTCGCCATGTCCCGTGCCACCCCCTGGTGGTCAGCACACATCATAGCGAGCGGTCAAACTCCTGGTCTCTGGGTCGAACTCCCAGTAGAACAATCGCCCAAGGGGACAATTTGCATGTTAGGCTTTTATTATATAGGATTGAAAGAAGGGCAAGTTCCCATCTCAAAAAAGATCTCTTTAGGGACCCCAGATTTATGGACAGCAACTCTGAGTGAATAAAAGTCATCTGAAATTGTCTAGAAGCATTACCTTCTACTCTCATACACATAAATCTTCAATTCATGAAGTTGGAGCATTCCTGCCTATGGCCTTGTATGACCGGGTACTGGGTAACACTTTACCTGGGCCATGAGTACCTGATAAATTTCCTATATATGTAGAGTAGTAGGTCTAGAATAAAATTACAGATGAGTTTAAGAATATGGGTAAAACCATAAATTCTCTCCAAGGTATAATACATATCTGTACATTCACACAAAACAGTGTATAAAATTTGGGGTGTTAACAGCCTTCCTTAAATTAATTTACAGATTTTTAGATACAGGGTCAAGAACCTTTCATAAAGAACCTTGATCTAGAAAACAAAGAGGCACTTTTATAGTTTCTGTCATGTATGTGAAAGGTTATATTCATTCAATCAATATTTTACTTTTGCCATGGCTCTATTCTGAGGTGACTGTTGTATGTGTCTGTTCATTGAATTTTTGTATCAGCCTCTGGGAGATTATACCTATTCCTCAAAGATTTAGTAGCTCTGCAGTCTTTGTAATGAGGTGGATTCTAAGGCACCTATGGGCTCAATGGGGAAAGTTCTGAATAGGAATGTTGCCCACAGGGTGTAAAGTAGACTTGAGCCCTGGTGGTATTGCTCAGTGGTTGAGCGTTGACATATAAACCAGGAGGTCACAGTTAGATTCCCACTCAGGGCACATACCTGGGGTTGCTGGCTTGAACTCCAGTAGGGGGCATGCAGGAGGCAGCTGATCAATGATTCTCTCTCACCATTGTTTCTATCTCTCTCTCTCCCTCTCCCTTCCTCTCTGAAATCAATAAAAATATTAAAAATAAATAAAGTAGATTTGAACAAGGAACATATAAGATGTAACCTCTATTGTCTATCTATGAAGCATCATTCATGAAGCACTCCTACAGATTCCATCAGTGGACGGGAAGCTGTAGCCAGTGGTGCTAGAGATTTGTTAAATTAGATATTTTTTTTTACCTTTTTAGCTATATTCCTGGATATTAGCAGAATCCATAGACAGCATACCAGAGAATAAAAATTTTGCCTTTAAAATAGCCATCTTTGAAATTATAAATTTAATGTCCATTGACTATAAAAGGAAATCTATAATGAATTTTAAATATCCCTGAAAGAATGGTACAAGGGATTTTTGACTTTAACTGCAAGATTTGAAGTTACATTGATTCCCGACTTTATCAGCTCTTGCTATGTTTGGTTGGGTCATTTATTCTCACTTGGCCTGGGAAATGGCTCCTCTCTCTGACTCAGTGGACTCTGTGATTAATGTTAGTCATTTTTGTAAAGATGAATGAGTTTATAGATAATTCAAATATAGAAGAGTTACCCATGGACAGAATAAGTCCATATAAACACAGTTAAAGGCATGATCAAACTTAACTAATCATGGTGAATGTGCTAAGTGGTCAAGTGGGAAATTTAAATTACTATAGAACTATAAATTTTAGAGAAAAAAAGACTAAACAAATACAATTTTGGGCATATCTGACAATGTACAGATATAATACAAAAACCTAGGAGTTACAAAATGGAGAGCAAGAAACTACAGAATAAGTCACAGTTAAGAAAGCCAGCATGAGAGTGGAATACAGTAGAATAATAATATTGAATTTAAATATAACATGGTGACCTTTTTATGATATCTTAGATTTTCTAGTGGAGAGGACCACAAAAAGCTGACTATAGTTTAGATTTCATCCACATACCATTTGGATTAACTTCTTATCTTCCCATTCTAATTTTCTCAAAGGCTACATTTTATACCTTTGCAGTCAAGTGCAAAAAGGTGATTAAAAGTCAACTAATAAAAAAAGGAAATTGGGGTGAATTGGTCTGAATTAAAAAACCAGGGAATGATTTGATTGCTCTTAATCAGATAATGGGAACTAGATTGTTTCTGTTTTCCCTTATTATAAAATAAGTGGAAGTCTATATATTTTATTTATAAGAATTTAAAAAGATGAGTTCCACACCTAATTTATTTTCAGATGTTGGCCTGATTGAAATTTATTAGAAGTTGGCTGAGTTGGGGGCTTATTAAATGGTCTCTTGATATACCTGCTATTCCTCTGATACTATAAAGTTACATTTTGTTAAACCTTTTAAAATATATAAATATTTTCAGTTTTTGAAGATAAATTATTTTTGGTGAAGTTAGTTGTACGTTAGTCTAACATTAAGGTTACCAATATTGAGGTCAAACTCTATCACTTTAAAAATAATAATATATTTGAATATTAATATATATTTTCAGAATTATTCCTCTCCTTAAATTTTATAAGACAGCTGAAGACTGTCCCAAGTCAACATGTTTAGAACACAAGTCTTAAAATTAATTATAATGAGAATAGCTATTTTTAATAATACAGGTTTGTTCTATTTCTGTTCACAAATGACAAAGAAAAATTATCTGAATTTTTAAAAAGATATATATATCTGCATGTATATTTATATAGCTATACATATTTTATTTGCGTATTTAATTACATAAATTTATCTATATATGTATGTGAATGTGTACATTATATATATTTAAAGGTAGAAGGAAAATGGAGTATAAAATATAACCCTCTAATCAATAGTTCATGAAAATATATTTTTTCAAATCTATTCATATTATTTTAAAATCAAACCCAAGAGCATAGAGATATATAGAGTTCAGAATAAGTGAAAATTATTTTTGAGTAATAAATATACAAAAGATGACTGTTGCCTGCTGAATTAACGAAACAGCTAAAAGCAGAAGAGAGAGATTTAGAAACACAATCAATTTTTTAAAATACCTGCTGTTTCCTTTTTATTTCAAGGAAAATATATCTTTATACTTAGAAGATGATAGCATTCAGAGAATGTCAATTATAATCCTAATGGGATCCTAGAATGGCATGTAATTATATCAGTAGGAAAGGACTATGTGGAACCCATTATTTAGGCCTAAGCTTGGAAGTAAAAGAAGTGACAGGGTGAAAGCTAGTTGTAGGAGATAGTAGTCAGGAATTTCATTTTTGTGTAAGTCAATCTCTTATGCTGATAGAGATATATAAGGAAAAAAATTACAGTGTTATATACAAATTGAATGTAAATTAAAATTATTAAGTTTTTGACTATCAGATATTAGATTTAAAATGGGGGAAAGTGATCTTTTGAGAAAACTTACACAAAAGAGTTTTATAAGTGGGAAGATTGTCAAGCTTTAGTTTTTATGACTTGTAAATAATATGTTAAACCCATAATTCAAAATCATTCAAAAATCAGGATATTTTTTTCTCACTATCTGCCATATGTCAGGTATTTTAAAAATGAATGATAATGTTAATAGTAGGTAATTTGAGGAGAATAAAATAAATAATGTGTAAATAATATTTACTTTATAATGTAAGTTAATTAAGTGAGCTTCCAACTAAAATTATCCAGATTTTACAACACTTAGTTATCATCAATTTATGTTTTTTTTCCTTTTTTCCTTCCTTCCTTCCTTCCTTCCTTCCTTCCTTCCTTCCTTCCTTCCTTCCTTCCTTCTTTCCTTCCTTCTTTGTGTGTGCTATGTATAGAAATTTTATATTCTAGATCATTTATACATGAACTCTATAGTTATGACTATAAATAAATATTAATCAATTAGAAAATTATATATATGCAATGTTATTCTAATCCAATCATATTTTTCTTATCTAAAGTGTACACAATTACATTGTGTTAGAGCAGGACACATAACTGAGAACTTGGCATGTAAAGCTATTATATTTATTACTTTCATGTACACATATATAGTTCTGTTTACACATATGCATATATTAGTTGTCAACTTCTAAAAACTGATTAGTGTATGAGTTGTATGAAACAGACTTACCATATCATGTTGGGTAAAATGAGATTATAATGAAGAATGAATTATAGAAACAAAGCACAACACACACACACACACACACACACACACACACACACCAGGCACACAAAACATAATTTTTAATTTGTTAATGTTTACATTCCCCCAAAATTCATACATTGAAATGTAATCCTCAATGAGATGGTATATGGAAGTGGGGACTTCGGGAGGTAATTAGGTCAGGAGGGTGGAGCTTTCATGAATGAAATTAATGCTCATATAAAAAAGACCCCAGACACTTCGCTCACTCTCTTTTTGTCATGAGAGGACACAATAAGTCTACAACCCAGAAGAGAAATATCACCAGAACCTGACCATGCTGGCCTGATATCAGACTTCCAGCCTCCAGAACTCTGAGGCATAAATGTCTATTTTTTATAAGATACCCAGTTTACAGCATTTTGTGCAGCACTATGAACTAAGACGTATTTTCAAACTGAATGATTCATCTACTAAAATTCAAAACCAAGCACAACTAATCTATGGTGTTAGAACTCAAGATAGTGGTTATCTTTGATAGGAGGAGGGGTTATAATTTGGGAGGTGGCCATACATACAGCTTCCTGGACTATGATATATTCTTGTTCAATTGAATCTTATATAATTCTTGACATAATCAGAGGTTAATGGATTAATTTCATATAATTAACTGAGCTATATAACTCTGACTCAACAAACATTATTTGATAGTCCAATATGTACAAAACATTGAACTGGGCTTTGGTTTTAGGACATCACAGATGACAGACACTGTCCCTATCAGGGAGTATACAGTCTAGTGACAACTACACAGGTCCTTACAAGGCAGTGGGATCTGTGCACATGAGAAGCAACAGTTGTCCCCAAACTTGGATATGGCATTGAATTAAGCAAAAACTTTCTGTATGAAGTAACATTTATCTTAAAGCTTGAAAGACTGGTAGGGTTTTCTTTGAAAAGAAAAAAAAGAAATGTGTTCCAGTACAATAACAGAAACATAGATCTAGAAATGAGACTGCATTGGTCCAGAAACTGTAATCTGCTTAAGATGTAAGTGCTCAAGACACAGAAATATTCATTCTTCTCATTTTCTCTGCAACTAATTTGCAATTTGTTCTTGAGATATTTTGTAAATTGCAAATGTATAATAAGTCTTTTTATTGTCAGCTACTGGGTGTGTGTTTTTTTTAAATCCTCACCCAAGGATATTTTTGCCATTGATTAGAGAGAGTGAAAGGGAGGAAGGCAGAGGGAGGGAGGGAGGAAGGGAGGGAGGGAGGGAGAGAGAGAGAGAAAGAGAGAGAGAGAGAGAGAGAGAGAGAGAGAGAGAGAGAGACAATGTGAGAGAGACACATTGACTGATTGCCTTGTGCACACTCCCGGACTGGGTCAGGGAGCCAAACCACGACACTGGTCTGTGGGCCGATGCTCTAACCATTGAGTTTTTTCAGGCTAAGCTAATGTAACAAAAAGAGAAAAAACGTATTTATCTGATATGTAATACTCTGGAGTTTGGTGGTGGTGTAACTGATATGTAATACTCTGGAGTTTGGTGGTGGTGTAAATCAAGAAAAGGGGTCTGATTCCAGAAAGATTTCCAGCAATCTAGTTTAACATTAACTCAGTTCCTTGTCTACCTTCTAGTTCATGGGAAGAAAGAGAGACTAAGATAGAGGCAAACAATTTTCATTTGAAAGAAATGATGCAGAGGTTTATAGATCACTCCCACTCATTTTTCATTGGTGATAACATGGTCATCCATATACACTTAGCTGCAAGGGAGGCTGGAATGTGTACTTTCTAGTGGGATGGCCCTGTGCCCAGCTAAAACTCTATTACTATAGAAGGGATGAATGGACTTGGGGAAAATGAGCAGCTATCACAACTATTCATTTCTAAAGTCCCTTTGTGATTGTGAGAAAAGATCATGAATCCAACACAGGTTAATAGCTGGAAGATCATGAGAGATTTTTTATGTCATAATTAATGCTTCTATATTTTTTAAAAATAATTTAAGGCCATTTATGAGTTGTAATCAAAGGAGTGGCACTATCACATTTTCATTTTAGAAAAGTGCTCTCTGGATGCAGAGGGAAGGAAACCAATTCTCTGGAAAGAATCTGACTGAGATACAATGGTGACTCGGACTAAAGGAATTTGTAGTGAATACAGGAGGTCAAATATAAAGAAATCAATGAGATGAAATGGTTAAGTACATGCTCATCAATAATATCTGAGGGTAGAAAATTTAGGGGCAAACAATAATGAAATCAATACTAGTTGTATAAAATTGTGACTTTCAGTACACAGAGGGGTATTAGTTAGAAGAGAGTGAAAAAGATGAGTTTAATGTTGCACACATAAAATTGCAATCACTGTGCTAATTAGGCAAAATTGTGTGGATAGATTCATCCCAATGGCATCTGTTCAGAACTCTGTTTTGAAGTAAAACTAGAATGGGATTCTAAGGAAAACCAACAATCAAGGGAAGACAGAGAAAGTGAAAGCTGTATTCACTGACAGCCATTTGTCTATAATAATTTATCCTATTCACCTAATCCCAATTGACCAAATACTACTTCAAGGAGTAGCACATCACCATTCACTGATTCCCTGTGCTGCTGATTTGTCAAACTCAGTTTGCTAAAAGTGTTGTCCATTTTCTACCCGTAGTATATACCAATTTAATTTTCTTGAAGCTATTAAAATAATTAGTTTTTTAGTGAATTTCTGAACAAACAAAATTATTATGTGATTTTAAATTAGGGGGGAGAGAAGCAAACTAGGAGAGTGCAGTGTTAGGGATTTACATGGAGAGAGCATTTCATTAGAGAAGGTATACTCAGCAGAATGAAATGTTCAGGATATCTTGATGTGTCACAGAGAACAGGAATTACTTAACGCTTCTGTTTGCATATTAATAGAGTTCCTGAGGTTCTTATGAAAGTTCCTTTTAAAGCACTTTAGCTTAAAGACAAGTGTTGGATCCAACAGCACTGGTTGCAGGAACTCATAACCCTTAATCTTTTTATCAACCAAATTGATCCACTGCCACTCTCAGCCTCAGCTCCCTCTGATACAGAGGGAACTGGAATTCTGCTGAGGCAGTTCTTTTATTCACCTATGTTGAGTAGAAGTCTACGATTCCATAGGCGTCAATCTTATAGACATTTGTCAATTTTTAAATAAAACTCTTCCCAATTTTCCAGGACTTTGACATTCACATTCTTACATCATTTCAATGGGATTGCATTTTCGGTGCATTTCTTTCCTTTTTTTAGATCCATGTCTCTATCTGGTATCAGTTCACTTGTGCCTAAAGGGCTTCCTTCAACATTTCTTATAGTGTATGCAGTCTGCTGGTGGTGAATCCTTTCAGCTCTTTTATGTATGGAAATATATTACAATTTGATTTTAGAAATATATTTTTACTGAGTTTAGAATTCTATGTTGAAATTATTTTTCTATCAGCATTGTAAAGATGTTGCTCTATTCTTCCTTGTTGGTATTTTTTTCAACAAGCAATCAATGTTTTCATTATCTTTGTTTCTCTATACATAATAAATATTTTCTTCTGGATGCTTTCAGATCTCTTGTTTTTGAGTAAATTGATTATGATGTATCTTGGTGTAGTTTTTTCATGTTTCTTTTGGTAGGGGTTTGCTGAATTTCTTAGATCTGTCAGTACAGGTTAATTTTTATGCTGGATATCAATAAGGTGAGGAACTTCCCATTTGATGGTTGCCTCTTTTTTGTGAAGTAGGAGGTCATTTATCTATTGAGAATGAGGTCATAAGTGGTGAGTCAGGTGTTTAAAGAGATGAAAAATATTTACTGTGAAAAATATGAGAGTTTTGTTGACATTGATAACTATTCATGTATAGCTTCACTAATCTCAAGATTTTTTTATGTCCTAAAGAAGAATTTACCTTTTCTGATATACGTATCAACTTGACAGTTATTTTTAAAAAATAAACATATAAAGTTTGCCTGTTGAATGATGGGCAATTAAATCCATATAATACAGGGACGGAGTGAATAGAAGAGTTGGTTGAATGATGAGGAGAAATCTGAGGAGGTCAAAGATTCTGAGGTGATGAAGGAACAGATATAGATGCACAATTTGGAGATATAAAAAGTAGAAATCTAGGGATAAAATATGAAACATTTTAATTTAGCATTTCAGAGTTGCTGCATTTCTGTGTGATGGCATGATCCAGTGTGACCATGGGAAGGCAATGCCAGTATAGTGTGGACATGGGCTGTCAAAGAAGTTAGAAGGCAGAGACTAGAATAGATCATCCACATAAAGGTCAAAGCATCCAGTGCATTCACTAGAGCATTTGAGCTGAAAAGAAAATCAGAGATGCAGGGTCCAACTCTTCATTACATGAGGTGGAGTGCTAGGAGTTCAGTAGCTGATCAGAGAAGAATAGGAGTAGACTGTGGTAGAAAGAGGTGGACTGGCCTTGATGGTGGGACAGTAATGCAGGAGGCCTGAGAAAATGAGAAACCAGCTCCAAGCTGCTACACCAAGAATGTGGGACATGGCTGGTGAGGGGACTCACTGGAGAGGGACCATCACTTGAATGGATGGAAAATGAAGCCCAAAAGAACCAATATTCTGTTTTATTGGTTAAAACTTGCTCTGGGTAGATCTGGTTAAATAAATGGGGGGACAAAGAATAAAGAAGAAAATAAATCATATGGAGAAAAGTACCACCGAAAAGAGAGGATCCAATTAAGCTCCATAGTTATAAGACAAATATGTTTTAAAAATTATATTAAAAAATAATCACTGTAGTATTCTACAAGAAAACATCAAGAAATTGTTTGACATCTGAAGATAAAACAAGACATACCCTCTATTAGATAAAAAGGAGATTTTCAAGGAAGCCCCAAATAGAAAGACAATTCAAATACTTGTTGGGGTAAGTGAATTGAAAAAAATAATTTAAAAATCATCTCAGCAATGTGAAATGCAGCCATGATGCCATATTAGATGAAAAGAAATACAAAGGTTGAAAAAAAATGGAGACAGTATATGAGACAAAGTTTAGATCCAACACCTGAAGAATTTATGGGTATAAAAAAGGAACAAAGCCAGCAGGTGTAGCTCAGTGATTGAGTATTGACCTATGGACCAGGAGGTCATGGTTCAATCAATTCCCAGTCAGGGCACATGCCCGGTTGGAGGCTGGATCCCCAGTGTGGGGCGTTCAGGAGGCAGCCGATCAATGATTCTCTCTCAATATTGATGTTTCTATCTCTCTCTTTTCCTCTCCCTGACTCTCTGAAATCAATAAAATTATTTAAAAAGTTAAAAAGGAAGAAGAAAAAGAATAATTTATTCAATTAAATTGAAAGGACTACTGTGCTACAGACAAAAATGCATAAGTAAAAACATTTAAAAAACATATCAAATTATAAAGATGTAAATACCTAAGCAGATAACCTGGTCATCCTACATCATGCAGGTTTGCATTTTTGGCTGATTTTTAATTTTTTTCTGCATGGATTTTGTATTTCAAAAAATTTGTTGATAAACAAGTATTACTGTTCTGACAAAAATAGCCATCACTTAAAAATAACTTGAAAAAGAAATGTCAAAATTATTAGTGAACTTCTTTTTAAATACTGAAAAACATTTCTAGAAAACTGCATTTTCATTTTAGGTTTTATTCAGTAAAGAAAATCCTGTTTCCTAACCAACCAAGAGTTATTGTTTGGTGGCTGTGGAAATCTTTTTCCTGAAAGAGAACTAACATAAAGCAAGTTATTAAGTGGTGGAGTGGATATCATCAAATAGTCTGTGAAAAGAGCTCTTAGAGTTATGGAAAAGTATCTTTACTTAATAGAAATGTTAGCACTTCCTGGGCTCATTATTGTTTGAGAGTGCACCAAAGTTTGTTTGCTTCATTCCTATCAGATTTCCAGGTCACACCATGACTTTCAGTTAAATCCTACACAGTTCTCACTAATCATTCAATAACAGTTTCTTTGATTCACTTTAACTACCCTGGTGATATCAAGGATGGTGGGAAAGTCTAAATCTGAAGTCTTTAAAAAGGTTTATGTATTTTACTGAATCAGCTACAGAATAGCATTGATTTTCAAACTGAGACTTAGAATAAGCTGAACATTGGAAATCAAACTCACAAACATTGTTCTGTAAGTATCAGAATGGTGCCATCCGCAGAAAGACACTCTTCTGAAGAGCATAGAAATAATTGAAGGAATAAGCTTTGGTATCATTTAGAGTAGAAAAAGTCTGTTGGAAGATAGCAGTCTATCAGGATGAGTTGGAAACTATTTATCTCTGGACAAATTCAAGTGTTTTGGGTGAAGGACCTGAGACTACAATGTAGCATCAGACTCAGATGCTATAAGTGAAAAAACTAAACAACCACCCAGCTGGTATAGCTCAGTGGTTGAGTTTTGAGCCAGGAACCAAGAGATCACTGGTTGGATTCCTGGTCAGGGCACAAGCCTGGGTTGTGGCTCGATCCCCTGTGAGGGGCGTGCAGGAGGCAGCTGATTAATCATTGATGTTTCTATCTCTCTATCGCTCTTCCTTTCTCTCTCTCTAAAAAATCAATAAAATAAATTAAAAGAAACTAAACAACTTAAAGTACTTTTTACATGCAGTTGTCATTTTTTATAAGACTACCTTATTTACAAAAGTTACAAGGGCACCATTTCCTGCAATCATTTTCAGCTATTTTAGTCTACAATTTCATTCTAGGATTGAGAAATAACTACCTAAAGCATTTTTGTAGGAGGAATTCAGAAGGGTTTCAAAGCTGTGGTAATCCTCCCAAGATACAATCTTCCGTTTTCGGTTATGAATATGGCAAACACTCAACGCAAAGGGTTAGGGGGTCCTTCCCTGCCATTTGCTGGAATGTCACAGTTAATGCTGGCTGCCTTTCTCTCCAGATGTGCAACTTCTTTTAAAAAGCAGTTATATAATCTCATTAATTTTCTCAAAATCCCGGTGAGAATGGTACTGAAAGAATCTGAGACAGCAACCAAATGACTGATGATGAAGCCACAAAGAAAAACTGCTTATACAACCTCAGACAATTGGTGTGGACGCTCTCAATTAACATAACTCCACTTGCTCTTCTTTCTGAATGAGTCCCCTGATGCCATCGCCAGTCTGTTCTAAAGGTCTCTGAGAATTGGGAGAAGCTAGCAATAATGAGAGATGTAGGTCAGCCTAGGATAGAAAATGTTATTTGTACAATTTCTTCTCTCCATTTCTATGAAGCCCTTTCCTCATTCTAATTTTTAGCATGCTAGAATTTATGGATGAGAGTTAGAGATAAAATGGGCCTTTAGAGATGGGCAATATAGATGGGCAACTGGAAAGTCATCCATTTTCAGAAACATTGGTTTTTAGTTTTATTTTAGAGATAGAGCAACTGAAACCCTACTCCTACCAAGCAGCCTCCCACATGGGGGAAGCAGATGAGCTGGAATCCTGAAGGAGTCTGCCTAGGTTAGTGAAAAGAGGAAAAAAACACACCAAGGAATGGTGTTTGACCCAAGTCTCAAAACAGAATGAGTGAAATCCTATGTAAAAAGCCTTTCCTATTTTTACTGGAATTCATTTTCAGAAATAACTACGGTTCATTAAACATTGGGACTGGGAAATTCGTTTTATTTATATTATTAACTTATGTATCCGCATAAATCCCAAGAAGTAGCTATTATAACTCCCACCCATTTTACAGCTAGGAAAACTGAGTGAAGTGAAATTCTGTGACTTGCTGTGGGGCTACTTAGGTAGCCTGCCCTTGGGTTTACACTTGTAATAATGATGATGTTTTACTGCTCTAATGATAAAAGGTTATTCTTTATACCACTGTTAATACTGCTTTTAATTCTGTGAAGATACACCAGTAGACACTGTGCTGCTTTCTCTGACAGCTCATAGGATTAAAAGACAGAAAGAGAAATTCAAAGGCATTCTCCAGGTGGTATCACCAGCATTAGGCTCCCTCCTCCATACAAATGACGGAGAAGGGATGCAAGGGCCTCATCAGGTGGTAGTCAATTAGCCACCATGTGGCTTCTGGGACCTGATGGGCAGTAGATAGATGTGTGTGTGTGTGTGTGTGTGTGTGAGAGAGAGAGAGAGAGAGAAAAGAAAAGAGAAGAGAAGAGAAGAGAAGAGAAGAGAAGAGAAGAGAAGAGAAGAGAAGAGATAGATAGAATTTGCCAAATATATTTGTTTGATTGGCATTCACATGACCAGAAAGCTTAAATCTTTCTGTTCTGACTTATACATGCTTAAACTATGCATTCAATACATTTTATGAGACACTGTCCTTCATTCTGATGAAATGGGATTTGAATAAAGTAACAGGAAACAGACATGCAGTGGCTGCCTATACCTGGAGCGGGAGTGGTGGACAGGAGCCACCTACTTGGTTGCTCTTGCTGAGATACTGAAATGTGTCCCTGTGTGGGCCCCTGCTGGCCTTTTTGTTTATGGTTTATCAGACCTCACTGGAGTTGCTTCTACCTTTCTTGGCTGTACTTTCTGGCCTCTTGCTTATATTCTAGGATACTGTTTTCTAATTTATTCCTTTCTGCTTTTAGTTTTGTGGATATTCTCTATGCTTTTTTGTCCTCCAAAAATTAACTATGTAATTATTTTATAAAACCTATATTTCGATTATTTCTAGGGGTTTGTGTTGAGGAAGGAGACCTCAGTCTCAGTGTGTGCTCATCCATCATGTCAAAAGTGAGATTCATATCGCCGTTGTTGAGAAGTACTTTTGAAAATCCTGCTTTGATATTGTGTTCATATCCTAAAATATATTACTTGGAATTTATTTATAATATATATATATATTCACCCTTTGAATTGACTACAAGAAATCAATTCTGGGTTAAAATGGGCAATTAAGTGGAATAAAAATGTTTTTTGGCAATAAATAAATAAAATTAACAAGTGGCATGGCCACAAAGTCATGCAACTGATTTTCCTTCTGAAGGCAGAGTTAATGCCCAGCACATCAGTCTTCACTTATTTATTTGCTCATGTCCTGTGTTTATTTAAGAACTATTTGTTCCGTGCCGAATATTTTGTATGCATTTTTTTAGGCACTCCCATCTGTTCCCTGATTATTTTGGAGAAATATTAAAATTGAACATTTTAATTTTCAAACAAAGAGTCTTTATGTCTGCAGAGTGCTTACCGACTACTTCTGTCTCCCCTAAGAACTGCAGGCAAGGATGGTTATTAGAAGTAATATTATATCTGGATCGTATGCAGTGAGATCTATATTAACCTTGTATTAACCAACTTATAGAGAGTGAAATAATATTCTCTATAATTCGGAGACATTGGTATTCATGTTAGAGCTTCTAAACACTTTTTAAGCACATTCAGATTATAACAATAACATAAATGTTCTTGAGTTGTCTCAATAAATGTTAAACTGTCAAATTACTTATCCATCATGTCTAGTTTTTAAGTTGTGATTGTATGGCTTTTGTGTATCTCACATAGTATCTTTACTAGTGAGTTTGACAATTGCAGGGCTAAGACCTCAAGATTTTCAGGTGTTAAAATGGCATTTGTGGTTCCAGGAGCCCTTTGTCCAGAAAATAATTTTCCTGGGTGAAGTGTTTTCTACCTCATGCTCCAGATATGGAATCCAGATATACAATGCACAAAATAAATAACACTAGTGTTTTAATAAGTTGATATTTAAGGAAAAGTATTTATGAAGATGCTATCCTCTTAAAAAGTTAAATAAATAACATTGCTACTCATAGTTTAATGATAGTGTACATATGTATGTATTTATGAGTATAGTATATATGTGTTTAGAGTTTTGAAAATTATAACCCACAATTTTAACCACCCATCCTCTGCAAGAAATTGAAAGGGAAGAAATTCAATATTAACCATCAATATAAAAAGTAGAGTTAATACAGAAATCAAAGAAATTTTTAGATATGTCATGTATACTCTCATGGTTATTTTTAAAAACATTTAGCAGCACAAATGGACAGTAACAATAATTCCCTACTTTAAAATTGATCAATCTTTAACTTTCAGATAATTCGTACACACTGTAGCTAGACATTTTCAAGAACATCACAACCTTTCATTATGACCACTTAAGTTCATGGTTTTGATAAAATTTGTAGTTATTAATGTATTTTATGAATTTAACATTGTTTGAAGATTACTTTTTTCTGGCTTGGATTACTTTTAATTTGCCTACCATATAAAATTTATTAATATTATTATAAGTAAAAGGAATCTCCCTTATTCACACTAAGTGCAACTACTAAATTACGTTTAACTTCAGTGAACATTTCCAAGAAACTATGTGTGACAGCAGGTACTTTTGCATTCTTTGATTTTCAAGTGCAAACATTTAGAGGGCTTTTGAAGACAAGGTTACTAAATTTGCTTGGGCTGACTTGAAAGAGGCCTCCCCTTCTCAGCCCAAGACTCCATTGCACATCAGGGGAGAGGGAGGCTATACCGGGTCAGTGGCATGGTGTCCTTGGCCATTTGGACTCAAGGAGAAGAACACAGAGCTGGACAGAGAGTACAGTGTTTGTGAGGAAAGTCTACTCTAGCTCCTTGTCTTTCCTCTTGGAGGGGTCACGAGAGATATTCTCACATGGTTTTCTTTCCTGAAGCTAAGGCAGCGCGTGAATCTTCGAAAGACTCATTCTTAAAGCTCGGTCATACACACCGAAAGATTGGCTGCCATCCCTGCTGGATCACTGCATAGGCCCAAGGCAGCTAGCTTGCCCTGGTGCCGCCAGGAAGGTTGTGGACAGGGAGAGACGGCATAGTGGGGAGCTAAGTCAGAGTGGAAAGGGAAGATGAGCCGCATGTGCCCTGGCCGGGCAGGTGGAAGACGGCTCCTGCCTGGGCTCCTGTGATGAAACCGGAGGCTGGACTTCTGCAGGGGAGCACCACAGGATGACACAGAAACTGGCCTCGCAAAAGAATGCAGCATGGGTGCTGCCCAGAGAGGGTTTGAAATGACACCCAGCTGGCGGTGTGGGATATGCAGCTGAATATGTGAATAATGAAACTAGAGGTGATGGAAGAGCTGGAGAAAAAGCTTTGAAAATCATACAGAAATAGATGACATGCACCGGATGCTATGGAATGTGACTGTGATACAGAGAAAACACAGTGCGCAGGATGGGGTGGGGGTCACTTCAGTACTGAGTGGTTAAGCAGAGTGGATACAGTCTGATCACATCACGACGTTACTTTGGGTCTTTGCCCAGCAGTCCAAGGTGCCACTTCTAATCACAATTTATCAATCTGTTTAAGTCGCCCACATGATCACTCCTGCTGGATTTTCCACAATCATCACAGCTTGTAGGCCCTTAATTCTTCCTCCCCACCAAAGGCTGTCATGTCACCTTCTGGCTCTTTTGTTAGTTTCCCTACTAGTTTGGTCGCTATCAGAACAAACCTTTATCAGAATTGTAGGACCCCTGACAGCCTTGAATTTCTCTTGTGTAGCCAGAGTCCCCGAATCTGGATGAGTTTTATCACTTGCTTTCACTATTTCCTGTACTAAACTAGATGACCATTCCTGCAATAATTCACAAAAGCATCCACTACAAATGCTTGGTGTCTGTGCCTAACTGGTGGATTTGAGATGTGAGCCCTTTCCATTCCTAGGCAGTTTTTATAATGATTCTACCAACCACAGCGGTTTACCACAAAAGTGTGCCAGTATTTTTAAGCTCCATCTCAATGATCTATCCTCTCATTCTCAGAAGACGTCACTTATATTTTTCTATGATCATGGCAACATCTTTTGAACCCTTATAATTTTACATCTCTTCCATTCAAATCCTCCCATTATTTTGATATTCTTCCTTGTAACCAGTTCCAACCCACATGCTTTCTTATTTTCTCTTAGTACTTTGTTTGTGAATAACCCTCTCAGAGCTCTTTTCTAAAATATATTTATTTTTACCTGTATATTGTTACCTTCTGCCTGCAAACACAAGCATTTAGGTCTCTTCCCTCTAAAAACAACCCCTCCCTCAAGTGACCATTCTTTTTCTATTATTATTATTATTATTATTATTATTATTATTGTTATTATTTTTAATCCTCACCTGAGGATATTTTTTCCATTGATTTTTAGAGAGAATGGAAGAGAGAAAGACAGAGAGAAATATCAATGTGAGAGAAATACATCAATTGGTTCCCTTCTGCAAAAGCCCTGATTAGGGTCAGGCCGGAAAGGAGCCTGCAATCAAGATATGTGCCCTTGACCAGAATCGAACCTGGGACCCTTTAGTCCACAGGCTGATGCTCTGTCCACGGAGCCAAACCTGTTAGGGCTCTTTTTCTATTATTATTATAAGTGGCAGAGAGCACTGCGTGCCCACCACCCAAAGTAAAATCTTCTGTCATTATATATTCTTAAGCTCTTTTCTTCTTGCCACACATCTTGAAAAAGTAGTTACACTTACTTGAACTTCATTGCCACCTTTCCACCTCTTTTCATTTAAATTCTTAGCCCACCACTTTGATAGACGCCCTAATAGCTGATTCTGCACTAACTTCCCAAGTTTTCCTCCTCCTTCATCTGCACACCTGGTGGCTACCTCCACCTTCCTTTGTGAGCTTTCCTTGTTACCCGAATATTAGCCTATTTTTACCATTTACTTGAAACTTTTTTAGTTTTGTGCTTGATCTTCCCTTTTCCACATTCTATTTGTTATGTTTTCCTTAAGTTTAATTTTTACTGTTACTATCAGCGCCATCCTCTTGCCATCGTGATCATTACTGCCATCATCTCCTAGTTTCTCTGTTCACAATCTGCTTGTCCTCAAGGTTTCCCCTTCCCAAGCGTGTTCTCTGCAGAGTGCTTATCTTGCTCTCACAGCTGTCAGATCTATTTCTACATTCTGCAGGGTTTTTTTTTTTTACTAGGACCTTAAACTTAACAGATACAAAAATGAACTCATTCTACTTCCCCCAAACGATTCTTTCCCTCAACGTTGACATTTTTATTTATGATAGGATCATTCTTTCAGTTACTTGGGCCAGAAATTGTCGGAGAAATTGTTGCATTTTTTTGGTGTTGCTCACACTTCCCAATCATTTCAGCTACAAGTAGCCACTTTTCCAGCCACAAAATCCTTTCCTCTTTACCGTTGGATTTTGTCTTCCCTGTCTATTTGACGATCACTAGTTCCTCTGGCCTGAGCTTGTACACTGCTTCCCCGGTTGCTTTTGGTACTTCCATTTCTTCATAATATAATTTATATATCTATTCCTATTTTCTACACACAACTTCCACACTAATTTTCTCTAAGCACAGAATTAATCATTTACTTCTCCATTGCAAAATGGTTTTCCGTTGTCTAATAAATTACATCCAATCCAATGTATGATTACCATTTCCCTTTCCAAACTTATGCCCCATTACTTCTTTTTCTATGTGTGTATTTACCAACCCTGAATACTTATTTCACTTATAAAAATGTATTTATTAATTTCTCATACTATTTTCTCTGGCACTGTTTTTTTTGGCTGGTATATTTAAAATATATATTTTTATTGATTTCAGAGAGGAAGAGCAAGAGATAGAAACACCAGTGGTGAAAGAGAGTCATTGATTGGCTGCCTCTTGCACACCCCACACTGGGGATTGAGCCCGCAACCCAAGCATATGCCCTAACTGGGAATTAAACCATGACTTCTTGGTTCATAGGTCGACGCTCAACCACTGAGCCATGCTAGCCGGGCTGCCTGGTACATTTTATTCTCTATCTTTATTTATTGTGACTTTAAAAATCACCCTTCCATGTAGAGCCTTTTTGGACTTCTTAAACTACAAGTGATTGCCTCCTTCAAAAAGATCACCTCTTCAAAGCAAGCCAGAAATTAAAGATGTGTTAAAAGGTAAACTGGTGATCATCGGATCTAGAAGGGTAAAAGGTAAAGTGAAGCTCAAAGACTGATTCTCTGAAACACAATATACCAAATACTGAATGGGGGAGTTAATTCTACTGCATTGGGAACAAATATGAGCAAACAGTAAACTAAATAATGTAACAGAGATGATGTCCTGTCTTGAATGTCCACACAAAACCTCCTTGTTTTTACAACAGCAAATTCAACAATTCTGACACCCTTATCCACAGCAGTGGCTCATCATGGCAGAGATTCTCATGGGCTGAGACAGGAATAGGACAGTAGTATCTTTGCTGTAGAGAACATAGTCCAATCTCAGCCATGGTGTCAAGTATAGATTAAAGAAAGCACCTCAAAGATCATGAACAATCACTCCCATACCCAGCTTCCCCCTAACCACTGTACTCACTAGAGTACCTTATCTCCCACACTAAATATTTAACTTGTTGAAGGTAGATGCTAGGTATTATTCATTATTGTATCTCCAGAGCACTGAATAGAGTGCATAGTACATAGTTGAGACTATATAAATCTCTAATATGATCAAATGAATAGGCAATTTGGATTAAAAAAAACCCTACATACTTTCCTTAATTACAGAATTAGGGTAATTTTTCCTTCTTGAATGTAATGTAAGATCCTCTTCATTGATAAGCCTTGAGGGCAGACGCAATGATTTCCTGCTTGTTCTTGATAATTATTTAACAAAATATCTAATTCTATTCTCTTATTAGAATATTGAAGCCTGGAAAATTGTAATTTTAATAATTTACAATGAAATTTAGTTTTATTCCAGATCCCAAAGTTTTCTATCTTTAAATTAAATTTTTGTGTGAATAGAAGAGAGATAAAAAGAAAATATGAGTGAGTGTAATTGATTCCTTAAAATTTTCATTAAAGGGAAATTTATGCCCATACAAATTATTTTGACAAACTATTTGACAAATGATCTCAACCAATATTTCACTTTCTTTTAAAAAACAATTTGACACCATTAAAAGATAAGTGTAGGGAAAATGTAAAAGAGGCTTAGTGTAAGTGACATATTTTAAAGGAAATATTGATTTTTAACAATCTATGAAATATCAAGCCCAAGATGGAATAAAAAAAAATCTCACTTGACAAGCAAAATTTCATATTATTTCTAATATCAGTTCAGACACATGTTAAAGAATAATATTAAATGGGCTTAATTTTAACTACTGAGCTGCTACTTTGTATCAGGCACATTTTCAGTATATTGCATACCATATATTAATGATTATTAATATTACCAAGTGCTTTATACATATTATCTCTAATATCTCAATGACCTTGCAAGGAATGTATTACTATCCTCACTAGACATAATAATAAAACTCTTATAAATTATTGATAGACTAGATATGAATGTAGGTGTGCCTAACTCTAAATACTTCTATGTCATCACACAGATTATCTTTTGCACCATACTGCAATATTTTATGTAGAATGTTTTGGAAAATATTATTTAATATTTTAATATCTTTTAAATAATATTATTTAATATCTTTTGCTTTCTCCTCTAAATTTAGATATGAGTCAAGTAAAAGTAGGATAAATAAGAAATTACCTATTGCCCACCAATGAGGAAGCTTTCTTGTATAAACGCTTCTCTTGCTATACCACTACACACCCCTTGGATTTGAATATTTTTAATAAAATAGTTTATGCAGAAAATCTGGTACTCTCTCTCTCACACACCCACCACACACATATACACATGTAGATTTCATGTTTTGCATAGCAAGAATTCCAGAGGGAGGGACAAGGAAACCAGAACTCAGTATTTCTTAAAGAGCCAGGAACACAAACAAAATGCACTCAAAGTTTTTTTTTTTTAAATCTTAGTTATGAAACAAAAGTAGAATTCTTACTATCAAAGTGATCTGAAAATCATAATGTTTAAAGAGCGATATGTTCTGCCAAACCCCTTGAAGAAAGCACTCGCTATTGAATATAGCCTCAGACACTGTATCGGAGCGAGCCCATGTGTTATTAACAAATGCTTAGTTGCCAAAGAGAGGAATTCTGCTTCATGTTTTATGGTGAAATGATATTACATAAAGCAGTGCTTTATGTCATCATTTCTGAGTTCATTACTGATAACCACAAACTGGCCCAAATTAAATTGTGACTCTTCTGAAGAGGTCAATAGGAAAAGAATCAATAGTGTAGATATTTGTATGGCTTGTCAAAGAAGGCAAAGGATATTTTAGGTGTCTAGGTCAAGAGAAGTCATTCAATAATTCATGCGCAATAAATAGAAATAGGATGTCCAGTTCCATGATATCTGTTAATTTGTCTTTGTATGTGTGGCATCATAAAATGAAACAAAATATTGGGGTCCTTTGACAAGCCCCTCGGTTTGATAGAGATGTAAAAGCAGAGGACCCACTGTTCACATGCTTATAAAATACTTAGGCCTGGCTGAATTCACTCACAAAAGTGGATCCCATACCCAGGTTTCCTTGACTAGACTTTAGCACTAAATCTGTCACTATGTTCCTGTCTTAGTCCATTTGAACACTATGACAAAAATGCCATAAGTTGGCAAACAATAGAAATTTATTTCTCAGCGTTCTTGAGGATGGGAAGTCCAAGGTCAAGGCACCAGCAGACTTGGTCTCCATTGACAACCCTCTTCTCATTGGCCAACTGTAACTTCACATGGCAGAAGTGGGAAAGGATTTCTCTGAGGCCTTTTTGACACTAATTCCATTCATGAAAGTTTCACCTTCTTGATCTAATCACTTCCCCAAATCTTCACTTCCTAATACCATCATGTTGGAGGTGAGGATTTCAACATGAATTTTGGGAGGACACAAACATTTAATCTATAGCAGTTTCTCTATATAAAATTCATATAACACAATATTTTATATGAGTCAGGTGGAAGTTGTGCATTAAATCTGTAGAATCAACATAGAGAGCTAAATTAAGTGAATAATGATTGTCAATACACTTTGAGTTTAGAATATTAGGATAATATTAAGTGGATAATAGACAAATCTGTATGCACTTGGGATGCTTAAATATGACCTCTATCTGAAGGCATTATTTTTCTGAAAACAGACCTAACAGAATATGTTGATAATGCCACGTGATCTTCATGCATTTTTCACAGCAGTTGAGCAAAAAAAAAAAAAATTACCAATAGTTTAAGGATTTAAAACATATATTGGTTTTATTTTAAATAGTGTTTTTTAAAAATGTATTCCTGAGGAATAATGGTTCTGTAAGCTGTTAATAAACATTAGGTGAAAATGGGTTCTGAGGTTAAATATGTTTGAGAAAATATGGGTTAAAAAAAGTACTCTTTGTAATACTTTATGCAATAAAACAAAATAGTAGTCTCTTTCAAGACATCTTAGAATTTGTAAAATGCTAATGAGGGGAGGGCTGGCTCTGGGTAAGATGGGTTAAGCACACATCCATTCTGTCTCTTACTGGTTGTAGCTTCAAAAATGGAGCAGAGTGTTGGAGCAGCTATTTGAGATTTCTTAATAGTAAATGGAAGTAATAGTGGGTAAATTGAGGAAGATTACCAGAATCAAAATAGCAGTGATGTAGCCCCTATTATGAACCCCAAAGTATACTTCTGGGTAGACAGAAGGAGTTCCAGGAGAAGTCCTTTAGTTTATATTTGAAGAGTAGGACAGGGTCCTCTGGCATGATGGGGAGGCGGGGAGAAGGGACAGGTAGTCATGTAAAATTCTGAGGAAGAGGAAGGAAGCTTCTGCACTGAGAGGAGATGTGGTCCAGGAGGGTAGGGATGAAATTCTGTTTTCTCTCTCTCTGCTTTTCAGCCCCTTGGCTCAAGACATGAGTGCATTTCAGGGAAGTACATGGCAGAGCAAGGTAAATAAAGTCCCAGCTTTTTGGCCAAAGGCCCAAAAAAGGGGAGCTTAAGGGGAACAAAGTACCAGAAAGATCACAGAGCTCAAAAAGGTGACCCAACATAGTTGTTTATGGACACCTGTGCTCAGCCCAGAGCTACACATGCCTGGATCTAATCATCAACAATATACCACAGACTTTGAGAACTGTAATAAGCAATAGACCATCTCTCAACTCTCAGAATGGCCACAGGTGGCACACACATAGGACAGATCCTGCAAACACTCAAAGACTTTAAAAACAGAAGTGACATTGAAATAATAACCCACAAGAGACTGATTTGAATATGTGGCTGGAACCAAACTGTGTTTATGGCCTGCTAAAACAAACATTTATCAACATTCTCCAAAGAATTAAAACAAATCTCATATCATATTTAAAATGTTCAGGATGCAGTCCAAACTTATTTGGCACACAATACCTACAAGCCTTTTGAAATGAATATGGAGGTTTGGGGGATTGTAAAGGGTAAGTGGGTTTTTATGTTGTTGTAAAGACTCAATTTGTTAGACAAGTTGGACAAGTTGTCCTCAATTTGTAGGGCAGTTGTTTTAATTCCTCAAAGAATTGGGTTGTAACCTGAATGACAGTAAGGCACCGAGCCACCCATTCAACAATATTATCTTCAATTTGTTTCCTATATCAAGGAGATCTTCAACAAAGACAGAAATCAAATGATTCCTCTCTTCTAGATGTAGAGCTGTTTGTCTTTGGAATCTTTTCCCCCCTTTGGGAACATAGTTTTATGTAGCTTAGGGGAGAAGGCCTAAAATTACTTCCTATCAGGCTCTGAATATCAGCTTCCAATTTGTCCAACTTCTTACCACAGTTACTTTAAACAACATTTTCAAATATCTTGACAAGTTTCAGCAGGAAGGAATAGTAAATATTTCCGGCAGTATTAAACAACCCCAAAAGATATTACCCTCCCAAAGTCCAGAGTCACTCCCAAAGATGGCCGAAAGAAAGACAAACTGAGGCAATTCCCCTGAGACCTGGCAACAGTCAGCAAGATCCTCACCATGAATGAAGTGTAACTCACATTTCTGTCCAGCCATGTTTGGAGCCACCAACCTAATGGGTGAGCTGCCTGCATGTGTAAGAACCAACAACCTGCATGTCCCAGGTTCTCAGAACACCAAACAAGACAAACAAGAAGGCAATGGCTGTCCCTGGGAGAGAAACCATCCACACCCAGTGGGCACCCGGGAACCAAGTTCGCAAGAGTCTGAACTTGGAAAGAAAGGCACAACATATTTCCACTTTCCTTTCTCAACTGGACACTGCGGAGATCCAGGAGGGCTGACTCTGGTACAAATTCTCACCCTTTGCTGGCTTTGGCCAGCTTTCCCAGGATTCTGTCTGAAGGCTCCAGAGTGAGTGGGATTTAAAGTAGAGAGTGTAGCTCTGTTATCTACCAGAATTTGGTAAGGTTTTCCTTGATATTTGTTTTAATTTTTCCTTGGCTGTTTAAGGGAGTCACTTGGAGCCCTTAATAAGAGAACCCCTTGGATTCCTGTCCACTTTGGGTAGAGCCCATGCAGGAGCCCTCCTTCCAGGGTAGATATGGGGCATTCGAGTTAGTATGGAAGGATTTGACAAAACCTTCAAGGGTATTTTTTTCTACTGTCTTGTTTTATTGCAAATGATACACTAATTTCTGGGCCAGTGTTTTGTGATGGACCCCTCGGAGGGTGCAAGGAGGGAGGCCCAAGAGTTTCAGGTTTTAGCCTTAGAGCTACTGCAGCTGCCAGGTCACAAATTTGGTGGACCTTTGTTTACAGTCTTGGGATCCTGTAGAGTGGAAAGGCAATGCTTTAGAGGGTTAGTAGCCTGAGTACTCAAGTCAGGGAAGATAGAGGAGCTTATGAGGAGTCACATCCATCGTATGGTCTTTTGTCTTAGGTACCTCCCACATATTTAATTTTTTATTAGCCGTTGCAATGAATCTTTTGATGAAGCTATTTTGGAATCCTAAGCATTTTAGAGGCTTCTGCTTGCCAATTAAAATAGGTGCCTCATTCTCTTTGATTTGGGAACTGGTGCTTTCAAGTGCACATCTTAAATGAGCAATCTTGTCTAACTGAATCAGTCCCACAGTGGCCATTGTAATTCTAGGTTTTCTTAAGATTTTGCCATCTTTGTAGATATGTACAGCTTTGGGACCACAGTACTTAGACACAAAATAAGCAGGTGGCACATTCAACTGTTTGAAACTTCAAGGGTCTCATTTCTTTAGCTAAGCCATGTGTCCCTCAAAGATAAATTAAAACCCAAGAGGGACGTGCCACTGGGTTGGGGGTTTGTGGTGATTTTCAATGTATGTCATTGCATGGAAGTTTTCTTGAGGGTGAGGGTGACCTAGAGTGGATCCAACCCATTCTGTGTCCAGCTTATCCCAGCACGGAGTCTTAGAGTTAGGCAGAGAGTGCTCTCACAGCTTTCAAGTGTTCAACCTGTGCCCACTGACTGCAGCTCTGATTTCCAAGATTCCCATTAGCAAGAGATCTATTATCCCTTTCATGAGATTTCCTTATAGTGGCCGGAGTCCTGATGGCTTTTAATAGCCTGACTTGATTTTAATGGTCAACACAGTCTGACTTTCTTCATTGGTTTTCCCACATCCTCCAGTGTTTTATGCTGTGGACCTTGGGCTTGTGAGTCCTCTATCTGTGGCCACTGATGGTGGACTCCTGAGATAACTATCCCAGAACCTTTGCAAAACTCCAGAACATTTCCAGGAACAATCAGTCAATCAATCAATCAAGCAAGCAAAATAAAATTTGTTTAGCTCAGAAAACTTCTCACAAGGAAGTGGAACTCATATCTGAGAGTGACTTACCCATAACCCTTCATAACAGCAGGCACCTGTCTGTGTATCTTGTTGTCGAGAAGGCCAAAGGCTGTTAGCAGTCAGTTTTGGGTTTCATTCCTCGTCACCAAAAACTGTAAAAAAGTAATTAAAGGAAACTCTTCAATTGATACAAAAAACTTTACTTAACACTTCATGAAGTAGACAGTCTCCTGTAGATAACTTCAAAATGAGGCAGAAGGCAGAAAACTCTTTTGGATGAACAATAAAGAACGAGAAAGAGGACAAAGAGAAAATATCTGATTGGCTGGGACCATATAGTTTGGGGTGAGAAGGCCCTGTTTTCTTGGCCTTTGGGGATTGGATGACTAGAAATACTGTGTTTCTGGTCAAGCTGAGAATTTAAAGGGATACAAAAGTTATCTCTTTTTGGGTTTGCCGATGTGGCACCCCTGGCAAGAGGGGTTCCATCTTGAGCCTAGAAAGTTATTTCAATGCAAATAAATTGTTAGAATCTCATTTGAAATGTGTGCTAAAGCTGTCATATAACTTGATCATCTGTTATGCCAGGTGAATAGGGTTTAAGTGGGATTCAACATTTGTTCAGACATTATTTTTATTGTCCATAAGTAAGAGAAAGACAACCAAGAAAGGAGTGGCCATGAGTGAGAAATAAATCTCATGTTGGATTTATGCCTGGGACTAATGCAGGAAAAGAATTCAGGCCAAAATGAACAGTAATTCAAAGTGGAAACTGTATATTCTTTCATTGATCTTTTTCACAGGGTTCATGACCCAGAGATATCAGAACTTGTGAGCAAATTTGGGGTTTGTCAAGTCTACAGTAGAGGTGTTACGTTGGGCACTATGTGCATCAGAAACTCGGGTTTCTGAAAATAAATGACAGAATTTATTATTAAATAAATAAATTATACACACATGCACACAGGAACACATAAAGTAATTTCTTGTCAGTGACATTGGCTTACTCTAGCAGAAGTCATTTTATGTTTTTTTATTAGCATATTGGCCTCAGTCATAATTCAAGACTGATTACACTTTCCTTTTAAAATATGAGTCATGGTAAAATAAAAGGCATTTGTATACTGACACAATTTTTTGGTACTCTCAAATAATTAGTTACTTCTATACAAAAAAAAATTAAAACAAGCAGTGACAACTAATTAAATTAACCAAATTCACTTAATTTCCTTAGCTTTCGATTTTAAAAAGGTATCATGCCTTCCTAAGAATCTTGAATAATCTCCTAATACTTGCATATGCTAGGAAAATGTAAAAAACCAAGAGGTACATTCATAAGGGCAGGATTGTGGTTAGGTGCCTCAAGGTGCTTTAAGTATAAATTTACCACAAGAAAAAATTAGATATTATCGCTTTTACTCTCTTTATTGCCCTTTGTGTTTGGGAAAAGTTTATAAATGTTTCACTCTATCATTTACAGTACTTGTGTGCCCTTATTTTATAGGCTCTTCCTATATAGACAACATTGTATAAAAGCCAGCATTCAGTGAAATCTGACTTCATCACAGGTAGGTATAGTTGGCAGAAGTACTTCACCCAGTAGATGAGTGGATAAAAAAGCTGAGGTACATTTACACCATGGAATACTATGCAGCACTAAAAAAGAAGGATCTCTTACCCTTTGAGATAGCATGGAAGGACCTGGAGAGTATTATGCTAAGCAAAATAAGCCAGTACGAGAAAGACAAGTTTCACATGATCTCACTCATATGTGGAATCTAATGAACAAAATAAACTGAGAACAAAATAGATCCAGAGACATAGAAGCATGGAACAGTCTATGGAATCTCAGAGGGAAGGTGTGGGTGGGTGGGAATAAGAGGGACATATGTAATACTTTCAACAATAAAGATTTAATTTTTTAAAAAAAGAAGTACTTCACCCTATAAAGTAGGAATTATCCCTGTCCTGACCACGTTACCAAGTCATTGTGAGGCTCCAATGAAATTATAGCACTCGGTAAAATGAGGTACTATTAAAGGCACTGATTCATATCATCATCATGATTGTTACCTCGTTCATATTCTCTGCCCATCCATGCCTGTTGAAATACAACTTTAATTAAATTGTTACAGTTTATTCCCATACAAACTTTACATTTATACACTGTCCCTTTAATCTTGGTATTTGTGTTGCTTCTTTCAGGGTCCATTTGAATAGAATAATTTTGGATATGAGCATATGAGAAATCACAACATCTACCTTGGTGCCTTGTTCATCACTTGTCTTTAATCGATGTCCACTGACAGGAACCCACCAACCCCCGTGCCAGGGTGGGTAGTGGATACATCTATTCCCTGCTCAAAGCCTTCATGAGCTTGGCAATGTTCAGTGTAGAGTTAAGAGAAAAGGCCTTGGAGCAAAATCACCTGTGTCCTACCCTAACTTACTCATGTCCTAGTTGTGTGATCTTGGACAGTGACCAAAACTTCTCCACATTCTGCTCAATAGGTCAAATGAGGATGACATCAGGCTCTTCATCATAGGGTTGTTGTGAAGTTTAAAGTATGTGAAGTCATGACATACTACTTGGCACATAGTAAGTGCTTAATCAGATGAAAATCTATAGCAAGCATTTGTGTTATTTGGCCACTACTTATCTCATGTTGACTATTCTGTAACCCCTCCCCTGCAAACCCTTGTCACACACATACTTTTTTAGTCTAGCCATACCTGTTTTCATTAAATTCTTGGATCGTGAAACTTGGACAACTTTATCCTGCCTTCAGGCATTCATACTTTATTTCTCATCTACTTGGAATAATCTTTCCACTTCTTAATTGCTACCTCTCTTTCAGAGCTCATGTAAACTACCACTTCCCCAGAGAAGTCCTCCTTCAAATACAAGATTGGGTCAAATCTTCTTGTAATCACTAACATAGCTCCCTGTACTTAATGTTTAGAGCACTTATCACAATCATCATGAAATAATGAATTTTGCAATTCAATATTTATTGCCTCTTACACTGAAGTTCTCTTGCTTACTTCTGCATTCCTAGAACTTGCTTCTATGTCCAATAGATATCCTTGGAATACATAAATACAAGAATAAGTAATCAAACCACTCAGTGGTCTCAAAGGCTTAACTTCAATTGGTAAAAAAGGCACACTTCAAAATGTCAAAGAACCACGGTTTAGAATACGCTTAACTTGTAAATACTATATGAGTTATTTTGTATCTAGTTAATACTACACAAATTTAAAGCATTATTGTGATTATTATTACCCAGTATCATCTGATTTTTCTAAAGATCAAAATAAAAAATGCATGACTTATAAATGTTCCTATTCAATCCATTCTCCCCCAGAAATCCTATTGGCTGGGGAAAGGCTATCATAAATCTGTCTATATACAAGTATACATTTAGAAAATAAACAGGTTGTTCAGAATATTTCTCTAGCACATTTTAGAGGGAAGCACTGGATAATTATTAAGCAACATGCCTCTAGTCTAAATTAGACTTGAATAAACTGAACAACCTCCTATGCAAGGCAGAGCTTTGAACAGGTTTTCATTAACATCTGGTAATTCCCAACTCACTTTTCTCATTATCAAAGCCAATAAATGGCTTGAGTTGAGTTTATTCTCAAAGGGTCCTTAGGAGAGAACTGACCAGATCTGTGTATTACTTTGCTTTCCAAATGTTTCCCAAAATATCATTTGGTGATCAATGCATGACTAGCATTCTAGAACCTATTAAGAACAAAGAATTTGGAATTTGCTATCCTCTAGGCTTCCCTCCTAGTGGAACCGGTTAATTAATTTGCTAAGAAACCTTTTATATAAGAAACCTATTTAAAATATTTATTCCTTCTTGAAATTCAATTCAAGTAAAAAGTTCACCCTGCAGGTAAATTTTTATATTTTCTCTGATTAGTCAGAACTCTGTATAATTAAAAATACTCCCATTTGTTCTTTTTCCTTTGATATCGTTTTAACTGACGGTAGCAAGTAACTTACCTGAATTTTCTGTGGACATCTATATAATTTATTTGCCTTGTGTAATATACTGTCAAATCTTGTAAGGGGACTCAAAATCAAGCAGATATATGTAAATTCTTATTTACAAACAAGAAAACAAAGAAACTGACATGAACTCTATAAAATGCCTTTTGCACGTGGGTGATAATTCCAACCTCCAGACAGTCCCCAAAGCTCCTTGATGCTTAGAAAACTTAAGGAGACCCAGATGATGACTTTTTTCTTCTTCTTGTAATAACCATTCAGGTAAAAATATATGTTGTGATTTCCCCCCCCTGAAGCATCAATGAAGGACATCAGGATAATTTATTAGATCTTAACTCCAGCCCTCCTTCGAATATAAGATTGGGTCAAATCTTCTTGTAATCACTAACATAGCTCCCTGTACTTAATGTTTAGAGCACTTATCACAATTCTCTTTTTGTCCTCTTTACATTGGCTTGTCCTCAAGGAATGCCCATCTCCCAGCTGTATGGGTGAAATCAACTAACCCTGTGGCAAATGACACTGCAGAGCCAGGTGGACGCTGTCTGGAGGTGGAGCCCTGCTCTGTCCCCTTTCCACTTTTTACTAATTAAAGAGAAATAACACGGGATTCTGGGAGAACTGGAAGACAATATGATGTCAAGTCAGTCAGTGGTAGGTTTGGATCCTAATTACTTCCCTATCTACCCTGATGTGGGCCAAGTACTTGATTTCTTTGTGACTCAGCATCTTCTCATGTCAAATCTGTGTAATGCTGCTATGAGCATTACATGAATCATGTACATAAACGGCCAGAGAGTAGGTGTTTTCAAGGATTGGTTAGTGGTGTTAGTGCTATTGCTATTAATAAGAGCATTGGTGGCCTCTGCATGGCTTCTTTTTTTGTTCGTTTGTTTTGTTAATTCTCACCCGAGGATAGTTTTTCATTGATTTTTAGAGAGAATGGAAGGGAGGGGGAGAGACAGAAAGAAACATTGATGAGACACATTGATTGGTTGCCTCCCATAGGGGCCCCAACTAGGGCAGGGGATTGAGCCTACAACCGAGGACCTGCCCTTGACCAGAATCGAACCCGGGACCCTTCAGTGTGCAGGTGGACACTCTATCCACTGAGCCAAACCAGCTAGGGCTGCGTGTGTTCTTGACTCTCTCAGTGAAATGAAATGGGTAAATGGGTGATTTTTTTGGTTTCCAGGAGGAAAATAAAATTCGCATTCAAGCAAACTAAGAAACCAACAGTGAGAACTCTGATATCTTTTCACTTATACACACTAAATTGGAGGATAAAAGATAACCATGTAATAAACATATGAGCCATGGCTGGTCAAGGAGAAAATGTGTGAAAGCTCCTTTCACCAAGGAACCCTTTCCTTTTAGGCCCCTCCCAGGCCAGTGTGCTCACTGTGGTCCTGGAAGGGTGGAGTCTTTCCTTACAGGCTTCCTGCCCTCCCCCCATGATGTTCCCTCAGGATCCAGTCCCTCTACACAAGGCTCTCAGTTAGGTAAGTTGGCAGACTCACTCTGGGTGTGATGGTAATGGCTGACAATAGCTTCCCTTAATAAGTCTTTCTTGGTGACATTTTCCTTTGAATAGGACTTTTGGCAGATGAAGGGGGTAGCATTTTTGAATATGGGTCCTTTTGGGTTTCACTGTGGAAACATTTACCAAGGATTTTTAAAAATTGAATGCTAATTAAAAGAGATGCTGATGAAATTAGGGAAAAATGATTGCATGCATTGTGGAGAAACGAGGTGGAACTACGTTAAACAGATTCATTTACTGTAATACTGCTGGGAGCCCTTAATAGGCAATGTGCACTGTGTACAAGATTATGCAAAATTGATAATTCAAAAACTATTTATTGAGCACTTCTTGTGTACCAGGGACTGTTCTCGGTGCTGGTGATATAGTATTGGATATGATAGTTAGAACCTTGCTCTCATGGAGCTGACAACCAAGTGCTATTTATTTATTCAGAAAATAAATGTATAAACAAAGACATAAACAAAATACTTTGAGATAATGTTAAGTTTTAAGGAGAAAATAAAATACAGTGAACTGGTCAAGATTAACTGGTGAGAAGAGGCTCCTTTTGAAGGAAAAATCTGGAAACTTCTATAAGAAAGAGTCCTACAAAGTTGTAAGACAGGAGAATTTCAGAAAGAGAGAAATGGCAGGAACTAAATTGGGAATGAGCTTGGCATGTTCACTATCATATAACATTGACTTTGAAAATCTTTTTCGCTAAACTTTACAAAAAAATATTGTTCTACAGAACACAGTTTGGGAAAAGGTGCTCCATAGGGTAGGCAAGCCCATGCTGTTAAGAGTAAGTCCCTCTCTGCCTCCTGCCATCACCTGTGAGGCAAGCTGAACTACCTGCCTCGTAGATGTTACAAGATTTTTAAAAAGAGCCAAAGAGAATGCCTCATATATGGAGATACTCAATAGCTGTCACTGCCTTTTCACTCTTTCACGTTGAAAATCATCCCAGAAAAGATATTTAATTCTTGGTATATGTTTTCAGTGGTTACCAGTCTCTACTTCTAAGTATTCTCCTTCATTTGTTCATGCTAAATCACTTCATGTTATTATTACTAAAATGCAATATTGTGGAGAAGCATGGGACTTGGTTGGAAAGTCTGTGAGGAGGAATCTCTGAAAGGTCGGAGGCCTCTGGGGGACCTTGCCGAAGGCGGCAGCCCCTGCCTGGACTCTTCCAAGCAAGTCTGAGCCCCGGGTGTTTTACTGGAATCTTTACGTTTAGACTTCAAAATGTCCTTGCTTAAAGGATGCATGTGTCTTCTCAAGGATACTTACCTGACTGATAGCAGCTAATAGTTAATTTTAGTTCAAGCTGTTGTTATAATAAAAGCCTAAGGAGGCAGGTGAACAGGGCTGTTTTGGCTCCTAGAGCCAAGGATTCCCTTAGCCTCTCTTTCACAGAAACATGTGTCAGAGTAATCCATTCATCCCTTCCTCAGAGTCTGCTGGTCAGTCCCAGCACAATTTCATACTAGCAATATCAGAGAAAGAAAAGTAGGTACAAAAGTTATAAAGTGACCAATATTTTTACTGTCATAATGAAAATGGAATTCTTTTTTCCCTGCTAAATGGTATCCTCAGAAATTTACCATTGAGTTCAGATAAAATCCTAGAGTAACTATTCATGTTTTGTGTTGTGTGTTTTTTCCTGAAAATAAGTTTTAATTATAAATACATGTATTAGTATATAAGCCATTTTAAATATAATTATAGAAGATCATTTGATCTATCAATTCCATTTAGTTATCTAAATTAAATTGAGTCTCATATTTTAAAAAATGTAAGAAGTATTAATCTTTTAATTTATTCAAGAGGGAAGTGTTAGGTGAACTTTTCTTAGTGACTCATTTTCCACAATTTCAGAGGAAAAAGATAGAAATGGAGTTGACTTTAGACATGAACAGAAAATTATCTGTCAAAACAAATACTTTCATATGACTTAGAAAGGACCTATTTAAAGAAATTATAAAGATTTCTGTCTAAAAGATTTTAATCTTAAACACACGGCATTAACAAGTTTCACACTTTTATTTCCATTAGTATAGGCAACTTAGAGGTAAAATAAGATTATGCTAGTAATTTGTTTTCATTCTTGCTGCCACAGAATTCATGTGGGAATTTTTGACAGGCAAATTAGTCAAATATAGGATAAATGAGTAAGATGGAAATTGAAGGGCTAGTGTAATAAGGCAAAACTATAAAATGACTAAGGCTTTTAAAAATAAAATAATGCACGTCCATTAAAAAATAAAACAGAACATAAGGATAGACAGAGAAAGATCTTCCACTGGCCCCAACCCATAGTCCTACTTTACAGGGCTAGTCATTATTATAAGCATAATTTTTGAATGCTTCAAAACATTTGACATACTGACAAATATATCACATCATTTTTATACAAATGGGTATATTATGAAATACTAGAGGCCTGGTGCACGAAATCTGAGCACAGGTAGGGTCCCTAGGCCTCGCTGGCGATCAAGGCTGATCTGTGGGGCGACCGGCAGGGCGATCATGGGGCCCCCCGCTGTCTTGGCTGGCCTGGGACCTACAGACTGGGGGCAGCTCCTGGGTTGAGCGTCTGCTCTCTGGTGGTCAGTGCATGTCATAGCAACCGGTCATTCCACCGTTCAGTCGATTTGCATATTAGGCTTTTATTATATAGGAGTATAATATTCCTCACCTGTTTTTTAATTTTTAGCTTCTCTTATTAATGATACTTGTTTTCCATTTAACAGATTTGTCACAATTCGTTTAGCTCCATGGTCGGCAAACTGCGACTTGCAAGCCACATGCTGCTCTTTGGCCCCTTGAGTGTGGCCACGAAGTTTCAATCGCACTGTACGTACGCGCCCCCACGTGGTATTTTGTGGAAGAGCCACACTCAAGGGGCCGCAGTTTGTTGACCACTGGTTTAGCTAACCTCTAATTGTGGTAAGCATTTATTGTTTCTATTATTTTTCTTTCACAGACAATGCTATTCTGAAATTATATCTGCAAGCCCTGCTGTGTTGTCTGCTGGTTGCTTTTGGCCTCTAATGTCTACCCAGCTCTTTGTGGAACTAGGCTGAATAGCCTAAGGCAGTGGTTTGAACACACCCCAATGAAAAGGGCTGCAACAAGTCAGGAAGAGGCAGGAGAGGAATGAGGACTTTGGCTTTGCCTTACTCTCCATACTACCTACCTCCTTCTGTAAAGCTGTTAGACTTGAGTACTTCTACTGTTTTCATACTTGTTCACTTACAAGTTCTTTAACATACTTTGGAAGTAACTTTATGTTATCAGAATATTGAAAATAAATCCTAAAGAACATTGGATAAGCACATTTAAACTTTTTCTACCCCCTTTCTCTAACACACACACACACACACACACACACACACACACACACTACAGATGCATGTGTGTGTACACGCACACACACGCACACATACAGCCACATTTGCTAAAACCACCACTGTCATTGCTCATCACTTTTTTGGTGCACCTAAGTACAGTGGCTTGGTAATGACGATAGCAATTCCCTATGGGAATGTCTTTCTTCAGACTTTTCAGCACCTCTTTTTGTGATGCCATCCCCACCCCACATCGTCCAGTCCCACCTCTAGAGATGACAGCTGTCGGCCTTGCTCCACTGAATGATGACTGGAGCAAGGCTGTGTTAGTGGGTTGTAGAGCCTTATAATGGCATGCCTCTAAGTATCTGCATGGTACATGCAATTCAATAACCACATGTTATGCAGCCGCTAGAGGGAATAAATGAATAATATAGAGCTCCTTACCTCTGAGAAGCTCATAGTATAATAATAAGGTGGGTGAAGAAGGGGATGGAATAAAACAAGGTCAGAATTCACTGAAATAAAGGGAGAAAAGAAAAAATAACATGAATCTCCAGCAAAATTTGGTAGGGATACATAGGAGAGAGCAGCATTTGGTTGTTACAGTTAGAAACAAAGATTGATAAAGAATCTGTCACTTTATTCACGTCTTGAAGGATCCTTAGATTTTTTGGTCAGGAATGACTTTTTGTCTTTTTTAACTTACCTATGCTGTTGACTTCAAACTATGAAACTAGCTTCAGGCTCTCATCTTAAGCAGGGCATTTTGGTTGTCTGACTCATAAGAGCTGACCCTGGGCCCAAAGTGGAACAAATCCTTAGCTCCTGCTATTCTTGTTATTTACTTTCAGTTACCTCTCAATTTTTTCTCTATCATTATCATATATTGGATGTGTTGGAGTATGAATTGACACCAAGTTGATGCATATTCCTAGTTTGATTGCCCTAAGAATCCTAAATGAATCACACTTTGGGAAATAAAGTTCATGTGAAGCACATACTATCAAAGTAATTTTGGAAAAATAAAAATAACAGAAGAATGGAGTTAACAAAACCACTAGATATTTAAAACGTATTCCAAAACCTAGCTATTGGAATAATATGGTCCTGGCAAAAAGACGAGTAGAACAAAATACAAAGCTTAGAAATAGGCCCAGGTCCATGGAAATATTTTGGAAATCTTGGATTGCAATTAAAGTTAGCAGAACAAATATGGATTGCTTGATAAATGAATATATTTAGGTAACTATTTGGAAAAAATGAAGTTAGAACTCAATGCCTCTCACCACAATGGTAATTAAACATGAAAAGTGATAAAAATTATTTGAAGAAAATATAATTGAATATTAACTGGAACATGGGCTTAGAGTTTATTTTTCTAATAAAAAAGGAAGCCATGAAGAGAAAAAAAAGGCATATTAAAATGAGACCTAAAAAAAATAAATTATAAATTAGAAAATTCTAAATATATGGAGAACACTTGAAAATTCTAAGAGAGAGACCAACACACCTAATGGAAAACTGGTGGGAAACTCATTAAAGAATGTTAAAACAATAATAAAAATTATACAAAGTAAAACATAGATGAAAAAAATACAAACCTATGTAAGACCAAGGAAACTCATACATTTAATGTTAGAAATTAAATTGAAACAATCATTCTAAAGGGTACTTTATAACATAAAACATATTTTAACCCTTCACTATTTTAAACCCTTCACTATTTAAAAACATATTTTAACCCTTGTGTATTCTGTGAATCTATACTCAGGGAAAAATAAAATATGTGCACAGAGATTACTGTACAAGATTATTCATCATAATTATGAATAGTCAAAATGTGATATGTAACTTATGGCACATCCACAAGATATAGTGATTAAATTAAAAATCTTGCTGTAAAAGAATATTGACTAATTTGAAGATATGTACCATGGAAAAAATCATATCCAAAATATTACAAATATATATATATATATATATATATATATATATATATATACAGGGGTTGGCAAAATTAGGTTTACAGTTGTGAGTACACAAAACAAAGTTTATTCTGGTATTATTATTTATTTATTATTGTATTATGTATTTGCATTATTTGTTTTCTTCTTACTATTATTTTTGTTATTTCATATCCTTGCTTATGATTTACGTTTTAAGTAATAATGGCTATGCTCTAGCTGGTTTGGCTCAGTGGATAGAGCGTTGGCCTGCGGACCAAACGGTCCCGGGTTCCATTCCAATCAAGGGCACATATCTTGGCTGCAGACTCCTGCCCACCCAGGCCCTGGTCAGGGCGCGTGCAGGAGGTAACCAATCGATGTGTTTCTCTCACATCGATGTTTCTATTTGTCTTTCCCTCTCTCTAAAAATCAATGGAAAAATATCCTTGGGTGAGGATTAAAAAAGTAATAATGATGGTTGGTAATTTAATCTACTTTTGCCCACCTCTTTATACATCTAAAAATATATGCACCATGGTCATTTTTGGGTAATAAGATTATGTGTGATTTTTATTCCTTAATTTTATTTGCACTTTAAAAACCTTTCTGCATATATATATATATATATATATATATATATATATATATATAATTTTTAATGAGAAGAAACAACAGCCCAAAACAGCCAGATAATTTTTCCTTATTTTTCAGCCAAACCTCTCAAGTTCCTGTCAAGATCTATTTTGTACTTTTCTACCTTTATGTGAAATACAGAACAGCTGAGTACTATTTTTGTGCAGAATATCACCTATACATTACAACCCTTGGGTATTTCACAACTGTTTTAAAATTGCCTTCAGTCTACTGGTCTTTTGAGTGAATTAATCAGTTCTTTCAGCATTTTCTCTTGTCTTATTTTCAAGTCTTTCTGATCACTATGGATTTTTCACTGAACTCTCTGAACTCTTGGATAACCAAGAGTTTTTTATGACAGAAGCAGACAAAATATAGTGCATGAAAAACTGTCAACATGGCTAATTGGAGATCTGCTCCAGAGAAACGCCAAATGGAAAGCCAGTGTTTAATGGCAAGAATCAATGTGTCCCCTAGCACTTCTGTGTGGGCAAGCCATCCTGCATTGATGTCTCCTGGCAACAGATGGGACTCTTGTGTGCACAAAGAGTTAATGTCGCTTCCCAATGCACCTCATTTCTTTCTGGAGACTGTTTTATGCTCTTAGAGAATTTGCCTCCCCACACTACAGGTCCCTTTGCTAATAGTATCAAGAATAATAATAATAATTAAAAAAAACCCAAACCCTACTTTCCTTTATTATAGTTTACTTCCATAATTATTTTTTTATACTGCTCACATATCAGGCTAGTTTAGTATACACATTCTCATTTATGGAGATTTTGTGGATTGTCAGTTTGGGTATGTTATAGACTTCTCTGCGAATGCAGTTTGGTTAAACTAACACTTCTGCTAGCCCAGAAATTTGAATGCTGTTATAGAAAACAAAGGCTAGTTTGTATCAAAAAAATATTTATTGACCTTGCATTAAACATCTTGTAAGTTTATAAAACTAGGACCAATCTATTATTAGATTATTAGATTTGTTGGAATGGGCAAATAAAATACATATTATATTAAATATGAATATATTTTTAAGGAACAATGGATTTGAAATTCATCCAGTTTTTCATTTTATGCCCTGCTTCCTATTGTATTTTCATCAGAAAAATATAAGAATATATACTGTATTATGACATATTGCAATGACATGAAGGATTACTAGATTTTTGTTTATATAAGGACATCATAGCACATATTAAGACTAATGTCTGTTATTACTCAGCTTTCAGGTTCTTCAACTAGTAGATGCTTACACAGAAATGCCTCAGTTACCTTTTTCATGCCAATCTCTGATGCTTTATATTTTTGAAACAGATTCTTCCAAGCTACAAAATAATCCCTGATTATAAATTAAGCCTCGTTCAAAGCTGTATGCATTTTTTTTTTGAGATCAAGATAGTTGAACAGAGAACTTTTGATACTTGTTTGCACTTTGCCAATTTTGTGTGTCGCTGTGCTAGTTAAAGACACCCTGAGAATTGGTCTTTCTTTACACAGAAATCTTCATGAGTTTTTGTACAAACACAAATGCTTTTTTATTCCTATGTCATCTGGAGTAATGGCATTGAGTATTATAATTTTTTTAAGAACTGGGATCATCGTTTTATAATTGCTAGCGGTGTTGGAAGAGGTCACGGAGGGGTCATGACCGGGAGTTGAACCGCAATCAGAGGCTCCTCACCTTCCCACCCAGGAACCTCTGCCCACCGTTCCCACAGCAAAAGCCGTTTGTCTTCAAGGTTGAGTAATGCGTTATGGAGACCACCTGGACCGTACACTGACAACCCAGTTAAGGCCTCTAAATCAGTGGTTTCTCAACCTTGGCTGCACATTAGAATCACCTGGGAATCTTTTTAAAATCCTGATTTCTGGGCCTCATCCTCCGGAAATTCTGTTTCTTTGTTACTAATGTTGTGGACCCACCCCATAAGAAAGAAACAGAATTTCCGGAAGATGGGGCCCAGAAATCAGGATTTTAAAAAGATTCCCAGGTGATTCTAATGTGCAGCCAAGGTTGAGAACCACTGCTCTAAATAAACCTTTAAGATTCCGACGGCCCTGTAGAGATCTACTCATGTTGCGGCCGCCAAAGACAAGCCTCTCCGGTCAATGTCCTTGCTGATTGCACCTGCCGCCCGCCAATCTGTCTGCGTCTTAGGTCTCTCCTCACCCTCCACGTTTCAGATTTCCCCTGCGAAGCGCCCGAGCTCCCAAGGAACAAGCAGGCAGTGGAACAGATTTGAAATGGCCTAAGTACCTTTTAGCTTCGTGGCTTCTAGCCGCCAAGAACTATTGATGCCTGGCGAATGCCCACCTTCTGAGGCTTACCTCCCTGTCGGAGCCAGAAAGCCTGCTTCGCGTCCTCCTGTGCAGCGGGAGCCAGACCTGCGCCCTAACAGGTGTGTGGGCAGGAGAATCGGTGGGGGGAGGAGGGCTGTGCTGTGCAGGCTCCGTCCGTGTGAGGACCAGGATGGCAGGTGCAGCCGGCGTGGGTGACCACGGTGCGCGTGGGGGCTGGGTCCTGGCTGCAGGAGTGGCATTCTGGCTAGCGCTGGGTGCAGTTGCTGTAAAAGCAGGTTCTTTGCAACAAATTAAAGAAAAAAACAAACTACAGCTTGTGGGCAGGCGAGCTCCTTGTCCTACGGTGTGGTTCAGAGCATTCTTGTAGGAAGTTTAGTCAGAAACCTGGTTTCCAGCCCTCTCACCTAATATTTACCCAGTCAACCCCTGTGTCTGTGTGTGTGTGTGTGTGCTGCTTTTTGCTTGACCAGGCACAACCAGCTTCTATGGTTTGCAGCTGAGAATTCCTAATTGCGTTCTTGTGAAAAGTTTATTTATTTACTTTTTTGGCATAGACACTTGGTTTTATTTCTCCTCTTAAGCACAACAATTATACTTCATCAGAATTAGTTGGCTGGTTGGTCTAGACCGGTGGTAGGCAAACTGTGACTCGCGAGCCGCATGCGGCTCTTTGACCCCTTGAGTGTGGCTCTTCCTACGCCTTAGGAGTACTCTAATTAAGTTAATAACAATGTACCTACCTATATAGTTTAAGTTTAAAAAATTTGGCTCTCAAAGGAAATTTCAATCCTTGTACTATTGATATTTGGCTCTGTTGACTAATGAGTTTGCCGACCACTGGTCTAGTCTAGACTCTAGAACACCTGCCCTACTTTTTTAACCAATTAACATCTGTCTTCAATTAAAACTACCCTGCTTTGTGAGTAGTGCAGGTACTTTATGAGCCCTTCCGGCGTCTTATAATTCTTCTGCCACTTATATATACACGTGTTCATGTGTTGAAGCATGAAATGCAGTGTTGCTATTACAACTTTAAACAGTTATCTTTCACAGCAAATTATGAACAGAGAAAATGAGATGGTTTATTTTACTTTAATTTTAATAAATTAATTTAATAAGAAAATTTAGAAAGGAATATTTTCCATAGCTCTTTTCTCTTTGTGTAAATCTGAGTTTCTAAACTGTGTTTTTTTTCTTCCTGCCTGAAGAATTTTTTTTTAAACATTTCTTGCAAGGAAGGACTGGCAGCAGTGAATTCCGTCAATCATTGTTTCCCGGAGAAATCTTTATTTCTCTCTCACATTTGAGGAGAATTTTGCTGGATATAGAATTCTAGTTTTTAATTTTCTTTTAATACTTTAAATATTTTATTCTACTCTCTATGTTAGTCATAGTTATTTCAAATCCTCTGTCTTATAATTCCATTATCTCAGTCTGATGATTTCCTTGTCCTTTGAGGATTTTTTTCTTTTGTTACGCCTTGTAATTTTGTTGGTAGCTGGACATGTTTCATAGAGTAATAGCAACTAAGGCAAAAAATCTTTATTGAGAGGATCTATGTTAATCTGGCTAGGAGATGAGGTGTGCAGGTGGGAGAGGTTTAATATTCCTCCAGTTTTCTTGTTTTCACCTCCCCTTATGACTTAGGCTTCCCTCAGTACTCCGGAGAGAGAGTCTGTCTTATAGTTCTTGCAGCTGTGACCCACTGTTACTATATTGGAGCCCTGCGTGGTAAGGTGTGGGGTGGGGAAGGACTGTGCAGTCTTTTGGTTAAGTATCAGCTTTGAGTGGGCCCGTTTCCCTGGGTTGTGACCTTCACAAGCATTGCTCCAATCCGTTAGCTTGCTCTTCTTGAGGTGACCCAGGTGGGATAAAGGGGGCTGGATGGAGAGAGTGCCCTCCCTCCCACTGCAGGTGGAATACAGCTCTGCAAAGTGTTTTTCCCCTGGAGAAGAAGTTTTAATAATGGAGAACAGGTGATATTTCTTAATGATTATCCTCTTTCTTGGCTCTTTGTGTAAGGTCACGATGGGCTTCCTTGAGGAAAAATTCACAAAAACATGATCCCCCTTCCCGTGACTGAAGCCCTGGACTTTCTCATTATCGTGCTAGTTTATGCTGAGGCTCCAGCAGTTTGTTAGTATTGCCATTGAAGCCTTCCTACCATTTTATGGTCCTTGTGGCTTCTGTGCTAAGTAAGCAGATATGATGCTCCAGATTTTCCTGTTCCTTCAGGCTTAGGGGTGGCCCTTGGCTCTGCAACCACATTTCTTTGATGAGTCCAGCACAAGCCATTGATTGTTAGTATGTTCCAGTTTTCTTGATTTAAGGGTGGGAGTGCCATCTTCCAAGCTCCTGCCATGTTGTAGCTCAAGCCACATATCCATGGGTTTGTTTTCTCTACACATAGAGAATGATGTCTTGAAAAGATACATTGAAGAGACTCCATTTTTCTCATATGTTCTTAGCTTTGGAAGAATAAAAATCTAGCCCTAGCCAGTGCGGCTCAGTGGATAGAGCATCGGCCTGCTGACCAAAAGGTCCCAGGTTTGATTCTGATCAAGGGCACCTACCATGGTTGCAAGCTCCTCCCCAGTTCTGGGCCCTGGTAGGGGCTCATGTAGGAGGCAACCAATTGATGTGTTTCTCTCACATTGCTATTTCTTTCTGTCTTTCCCTCTCACTTCCACTCTCTCTAAAAAGCAATGGAAAAATGTCCTCGGGTGAGGATTAAAAAAAAATAGAATAAAGTTAGAGACATATTGGAAGATTAAATATTAGGTTAGATACATAATGGAAAGTAGAATTTGCCCTTTGCGTTTCCTTAATGAGTAGCCCTGTCTTCAGGCAGAGGACGTCACTGGAAGCCTGGTAAGGGGTCAGATGAAATCAGTGTCCCCAAATGAGGTATTCTCCCAGTGCACGGGGTCACTGATGGGATTGTAGAGGGCTCATGACTCCTTTGCCCTCAAAATGGAAGCTTTCCATCAATATCAAAGTTCTCTAAACTAAGGAAGTGAAACTAGAGCTTCAGGGCCTCCTTGCAAAATCCGCCTTCAAAGGTAGCTTTGAAATAACATGCCACTAATTAGCTGTGGATGGTAGCGTCACTTTCCAGAAGCTACCTTCTCCATTTCTACTTGACTCTCAGCAGCAGTTTTAAAAATTGTGTGTTCTGCTGGAATCAGTGCTGCGTATAGAGGTTAACCAGCGTTGGGTGCAGCTTTTCCTTCCAGGCCAATCAGGATGTTTTCAAAATCTCTGTTGCTCAAGGCAGCTTGAGGGACTGTGCTGGGTGTGGTGCAGGGTCAGCTTTCAAATCGGTGGATTTGTGGATTCCATCTGACTAATCCAAATTTAGTCCCTATTAAAGGATTCCAGTATTACATATGTAACAACATTTTAAAATGAGGATATTTTATTAGACATGCTGAGCTACTTGACATTTTATGATGCCATCATTCATCTTATTTTGGTGAATATTTTTGCATTGCAGTCCCATTTCTTTCATAAGGAACTTTATCCCTTTTTTTAAATTCAATATTATTATCCAGGGTGAAAAGTCTAAGTTCTCACAATGGCCTCAAATGCCTATTGCCATCCTGATCTCACTTCCTACTTCTGTTCCTCTTGATATTCCCTCTAGCCCTGGCTTCCTTATTGTTTTGAATACATTATGCGTGTTCTCATTTTAGGACTTTTAATTCACTGTGCCATCTGCCTGAAACTTTTGTTTGTTTGTTTGTTTGTTTTTTGTTTTTGTTTTTTTTAAAAACTCTTTTGATTACTCTAAATGCAAGTGTCACTCTTTTATCTCCGCCAAGTTTTTAGTAAGATGTCACCTGGAGAAGGCCTATCCTACCACCTTATTTCATTTCCAACTTGCCCTCTCCTGGTTTTCCTCATCCTTGTTAATCTGATCTTCCTTTTCTTTTTACTGGGTCTTTCCATGCTAACATGCTAGTTATTTACTTATAAATTTTCTTTAGAATTTATTGTCTGGTGTCCCCTGTTAGAACATAAGCTTCAGGAAGGTGGTATCTTTCCAAGTTTTGTTCCATGAAGTATCCAGAGTGTCTAGAATAGTGCCAACATAGTCGGTGTGTGTTTCATTATTGTTGAATGCATGAATGACCAAACATTTATACTGCATTAATTCTATGTCCCAGACACTGTGCTAGGGAAAATTATAGTGAATAAGACATAGATCTTGCACTCAATAAATAAGTGAAATATGTAATAGTGATAGTAGAAAACATGTAGATTGGAGGATATTGAGCAAGAAGTGATACATATCAGAGCTAGAGATGTGGAAGTGGAAATGGTTTAAAGGTAGACTCTGGAAAAATACAGGGTGTCACAAAAATGTATACACACTTTGAATAATTACTAATTCCCATGGGTTAAATCTAAAAAGAAAGAAACATCAATTGTGCTAGCAACTATTAAGTTTATATACATTTTTGGGGGATACCCCTATATTTTTAGGAAAAAAAATGAGAAGTTTTGGTAATTGATTAGATAATAGAACATGAAGGATAAACATAAAAAATAATTTCAACATTTTAAAAATGAGATTAGGAATGCAGAGAAATAAACACAAGAAGTTAATATATAGATTCATTTCAGAATATGTTAAATATGAGACACTGGTGGTATGTTCAGGGGTCGATATTAAATAAGTCCAGAGCATGAGAGAAAAATCTGATCTTCAGATATAAATCTGAGGGTTGTGCCTACTTAAATGGTAATTGAAATTGTGCTTTGAATGATATTTTCAGAGATGGGGAAAGTAAACGAGATCTAGAAAAGCAGATATAAATCGAGAACAACAATTTGAAAGGCTGGAGAAGAAAGACCTCCAGAGGAGAATGAGAAGGTAAGCCTGGAAAGGTAAGAGAAAACTCAGATGTTAAAGAAGTAAAGTTCAGGAAAGGAGCAGGTAATAGTGACAAAGGGTGCAGAGACATGGGTGCTCAGTGGAGAGATAATATAAAGCAATAAATTATCTAAAACTAACAGAATTTATACATATCAGTGTAATAGTAGATGTGCTTGAAAGAGTGCACTTACAACTTTTGGGAGTAAAGGTTTTGAGTAGTAAGTACATAGTTGATTGCAATTCAGAAAGTTCAGTCATAAAGCATCCAGGTGCTCTTTGCTATATTGCAATATCATTTAGTTCTTATTATTTAACTTGAGGCCCGGTGCACAAATTCATGCATGGGTGGGCTCCCTCCCAGCCAATCTGGCCCATCTCGCCCAGTCCCAATTGGGGCCAGCCAGGGGGAGGGGCTGCAGAAGGTTGGCTGGCAGCTGGAGCCTGGCTGTGGGAGCGCACTGATCACCATGGGACAGCTTCTGTGTTGAGAATCTGCCCCCTGCTGGTCAGTGCGCATCATAGCTACTGGCCAGTCATCTAGTCGGCTGGTCGTCTAGTCATAACAGTCGCTTAGGCACATGTGAGAAGACTCTAGAACAGATATGGTTTCATGAGCAATCAATGGATGGACTTATAGAGTGAAGAAAGCCTATTTCTATTTGATAGAAAACACTTATGCTGTATTCATATGTGCTTTAAATATATGCAAATGTTTATACAGGTATTTTATTCATACACAGCAGTGAAATGAATGATATCAATGGTGATTTAGTTATTGTGTTTAATATAATGTGATATTAGTTTTCTGGATAAATTTTCAGGATCTAATAATAAAGCATGTAGCTCTGAATATTTAGTGTGAATGAGAAATGTTGATTATATTCATTTCCTTGGACATGTTTTATTTTTCATGGAGAAAGTTAATATTCCTTTACTAAAAGTGATAATGTATATTTTTATGAGTGTCAATGTGTTTGCTTTAAACTTCACTTTGAGGAAGCTATGTGAAATGCTTTATGCTTCTGGCAGCTGGATTTTTACTTAATTTGTGGCTGTTTTCATGTATTTTATTGGTTGAAATGATAATAGCAGGAAGAACACATGTTTTGCATATTCTGGCTTATTGAGTGTGAATAAATGCATTTTACTTTCTCCCCATGATATATAGCATGCAAAAAGAAATAAATAAAGAAAGAAAGCATATTTCTAAAATCTGACATACATTAGAGGCAAGGCGTGTGATGAAAACAGGTGAAAACAGACAGTATAGGAAAAGTTATATTGTATATGACAGCCTTGTGAAACATAATGGAGGTGAAACATAATAGGAAGCCATCAAAAAGTTTTAGGGGAATGGTTAATAAAGTCTGATGTGATAGCACACAAAGCAATGTCCCTGCTATGGCCATGAGATTGGTGGTATTGAAGATGGGACATATGGTCATCCTCCTTACATGAGCCCAGTATATTTTCTTAGATATTGTAGATGCCTAATCAATAGTTGCTGACCCAAAGCAAATGTTCTAGCTTTATCTCTGGAGCAGCTCAGGTAGAGGAAACGTACACAAGCTCTGAGGCATGGAAGGTTCTGGTACATTGGGAAACGGTATCATTCAGATAGAGTTGGTTTTATGAGTAGACCATAAGCCTAAAAATAAGCCTTGTAGGAAATGGGAGACCACGTCCAGATTTAAAACAAAAAGTTGCATTAGATTACTGTTGTAGAAAGAAGGTTCTGGTGGTAACCTGGATGCATCAACTTTTGAGAGGAAAGGACAGAAGTAGATGAACCTACAAAAATTGGGCTGAGGAGGCAAATGAAATGCTGTGGAAGGCGATGTAAGTGATTCAATTAAAAGATGCAGAAATGTTAAGTAGAAACCCAAAAGTACCCGCTGGATTCAGAATCATTTCATTATTGTTGTCTTTGCTCTCTCTTTGGAGAGCTTAAACCAGATTACAAGGGATTGAAGAGCGAACAGGGAATGAGCAAACAGAAAAGGCAAGTTTACAAAATTATTTCTAAGCGCTTGGCTGGGATGGGAAGTTGGACACAGAGAAATTGTAGGATTTAAAATGTTTCTGTATTTGAAGAAACAAAGATTTGGTTGTGCTTATATAAACAATGGAGAGAAAGACCTTGAAAATATGAGAGGAGAGTATGCAAATTCCGATTGAAAAGTGAAAAGCAAACAAACAACAGGACATAGATGGAGAGTTTAATTAGTCTTAGAAAGTAGGAGTGACACCTAACTTTCTTCTATCGTGGGAGGAGGGGGAGTTATAATGGTTATAGACGTACATGAGTTTGTAAATGGAATTAAGAAATAGGCTACTGAAACAGAGGGTGGTTGTTGGCCAAAAATGCAGAAATGCATCAGTAAAACTTGGGAAGTAATTTTCAATTTCTGAAGCAATGGTCAAGAGCTCACTGTTTCAATTAGACTAAAAAGTACCGTTGAGGCCTATAATATGAGTTGGACTAAAAGCAGAGTTATAAACTAATGATGCTAGTCTCTCCTTAACTATTACTTGCATTTTACTTATTATAATAGTATCTATTGCGCAACAAGACTATTTAGAGTGTTGTACTTATTTTCTTGAAGATGAATCAATATATAAATATTTAAAAATGCATATCTATAGCTCTTTTCTAATTTATCCTTCTCAACAATTCTACTTGTTTGTATTATAATTTCTAAAATTGTTGTCTTTTGCATTTACCTTGCAGTAGCACATAACTACATAATTATTGCCTTTAAGGAAGAACAGGATTATCACATTCCATGCATTTTTAAAACCATCTAATATATGTTATATTGAAGCCACCCTTCTATAAGTAATCATGAAGTTCAAAAAAATCACCACTATCACATGATACAGTGTTGTTACTGTTTTTTAAAAAAGGGAAAGACATTCTAGGGAAATGCCTCACCTAGGAGGTACTCAATAAATGTTTGCAGAATCCAAATGTTTGTTGGAAGCCAGACCGAAGAAGACCAGGTCTCTGGCACGGCCCTCTGCCTCTGTGACTGGCTGGGCTGACGCATCAGCAGTCATGACTGAGGGCCTTGCAGCCTCAGTGAGACATGAGGAGGCCTTGGCAGGAGCAGCGCCGACATTGGCAGGAACTGAGAGCAGTGGCAGCACCTCAGGGAGGCTCAGTGGTGATCCCATCAAAGGACATCAGAGGCCAAGCTCCATATGCTGGCACACCAGCCCCCCTGGGGTGCTGTGCAGGGGAAATTGCAGATATTACACTATTATCAGGGAACTCATCTATGGAGACCGGTGAGACATCTCTGTGGCAATCCCAGAGGCATGGGGAGAAACTGAGGTGAAAGATTTAGGTTATTTAAAAAGCAGAGGCAAAGAAATATTGTACCAGAGCTGCTATTCAGTTCCTCGTTTTAATTCCCAGATGGGATGGCCAGGGAAACAAGGGTGTCATATTTACAGGCCTTAAATTCTCCTTTTCCCCTCCTACTCCTAAGTCCTTATCACTTTTTATTACGGCCGCTACTGCTACTACCACTGCTACAATGACAGAAATAATAATGATTACAGCCCTCTATGGCCTGTGATATTTTACAGCAGCAGCATTTTGCAGCATGCTTCCCTGCTGCATGCTAGTACTTGGTTAGTTTTATCGGAATCATCTCATTTCATTCTTAAAAATCTAAACCCATAAGATAGGCCATATCCTGATTTACAGGTTGAGGATGTTGTGAAATTGAAACTTAAAGAGATTGCTATCGGTAGTCACATTGACGTACTGTTAGCGCTCCTCTTCCTGCTAAAATGTCTTTCACTCTTTACTACAGACAGGACCTTAGAACTCCAGGTGCTCCTTACTCTTGTGTGTGACAGACTTTCATAGAAGCAACCCCCACTTCCCCCGCTTTTGGCTTTGTTTTTGAATAAGTACATTTGGTTAGCCTGTTTAAATGGGAACACATTGTTTCCTAAGTTGATATCAAATATGAAGCTATACAAGTGAGTCTGATTGTAGCAGAAATTACAGTGATACTGCTATTGGGTATGGCATGATTGATTATTTTGAGTTGAATTTATCATTGCATTCGACCTATCTATGTTTTTAAGATTATTGAACTTCCTTGTGAATAAAATAACCCCAACTCTTTTATATTCATAGTTTTTAGTTCATTCATAATATGATTATGGTATTATCATGCTTATATTAAAAATTAAATTAAAGAAGTCTTCCTACTTCATATGCTTATTATTTTTTCCAGTTGATATGATAAAATTTTCACTATGGATGACTTTTCAGAACTTGACCTTGTACAAAGTTCTTCAGCTATAGGTCATTTATTATTAACACTAAGAAGCAAGACCAGTTACTCATGCAAGAATAAGGGATAGTAATGTACTTAACAAAGGAAGTCAAATATGTCTTAATTCTTTTACTGTATTACTATTGATTATACATTTTAAATTTAATTAATAAGAATTACCTAAAATTATTTCTCTCTCTCCCTCCCCCTACCTCTCTCTCTAAAACCAATAAAAACATATTTTTAAGAATTACCTAATGTCAGAGCCACATCCTGGTAAATACTATTCTCTGGACTTCCCATTAATGAATGCACAACATAAACATTGCCATTCTCAATCCATCTCTTAAAGAAAATACAAATATTTTCTCTATTATTAAAACTTTAAAACAGGAAACAATAATACAATTTCCTTTTCAAAGCAGTTAATCTTGACCAAAATAAACAAAATAGTGTCGTAGTCACTCCATAAAAGAAAATTATTGAGATATTTCAAGGAAAGATTGGTTCAGCCAACAGATTCATCAACCAAAAAAATGACAGTATCAGTAAGAAAATGCAAATCTGTTTGAATAATACTATTCCATAAATTGATAGACACTTAAGGCTCTGCTTCTCATCCCAAATCACAAGCACAAAAGCACACAGCAACAACCAGAACTTTCCCTACTTGTCCTGATATCTTGTCCAATGACCATTCCTTCCACATGTGTATGTATATCCTCTGCTTATCATCTGTTCCATTTCCATTTAGAACTCAGCTACTCAGCCAACCTCTGGGTCTCCCAGCTTGTAGATTACCCCTAACTTCTGGGCTTACAGCATGTGAGCTACAGCAATAATCCTATATAATAAAAGGGTAATATGCAAATTGACCAAATGGCAGAATGACCGGTCGCTATGATGCACACTGACCACCAGGGGCAGATGCTCAAGACAGGAGCTGTCCCCTGTTGGTCAGTGTGCTCCCACAGGGGGAGCATCGCTCAGCCACAAGCCAAGCTGATGGCTGGCCAGCGCAGCAGCCCGCCTCCGTGGCAGCGCTAAGGATGTCTGACTGTGCCCACAGTCGGACATCCCCCAAGGGCTCCCAGACTGCGAAAGGGCACAGGCAGGGCTGAGGGGGCCCCTCCCTCCCCCAAGTGCATGAATGTCCTGCACTAAGACTCTAGTAATGATGACAAAAACAATAGCTTACATTTAGCTAATGCTTATCAGGTGCCCGCTATTGTTTTAAGCACTTGGAATTAAGCAACTAATTTAATTTCCACCCCTCCTTGCCCCCAATTATGGCTAAAAAGAATGTAATTATGCAATATGTTGTAACAGTATTCCATAATAGAAGAAAATGTTGCTATTGCTTATTTTAAAAATTGAATAGAAAATCTGTCATTGATGAGCTATTAGGTGCTAAAACTGAGTAATATTCAATTTATTGTTAGAACAAGAAAAAGTTGTAAATTGAAGTACTGGAGGGGGGAAATGGAAAACATAATTTACCTATTGAAGAGATGAGCATATTTTCAGCATGCAGGAAATCACTATGGATAATTATATAAAATAATCAAATTTAGTAACTATTATTAATTCTATAATTTCTTTTTTCTCTTATTATATTATTAAACATATTGGCATATTTTGAGATAGCTCTCCATTTTAATATTTTTCATTTTATCCTTGGAGAGGGTCTAGTCTTGGCTCTGGCACTGCCTACATTAAACAATCCTATCTATTTATACATCTGGGGTTTTGTTTTTTTTGTTTTCTATAGAATGAATGTTTTCCTACATTATCTTTATGGTCTCCAGTTTTAAAAATTGCTATGATTCCACAAGACAGTATGCATAAAAGACAAAGTCATAATTATGCTTTACTATGAATATTCTTCCAGTATTTGCTGGAACACACAGTGTCTGGAAATAAATGTCTGGAACAATTTGTCTTGCTCGTCTTGACCATTCTATTCCTGACATCATGGGTTGTTTAACTATTAGATGTTCCCATTACAGGCTTTTACTTGGGCCCAGGGCTGGCTTTTGTTAATAGTCACAGGGCTTTTTCACTAGGGCAGAGAAAATGAAGGGCTCAGCACCTGAGATGTAGAAGGTTCTCAATATTTGTGAATGAACGCATCGATGGTGGGTGGCATGGTATGATGTGGTCACATAGGGGTGAATACATGTGCAGTTGCATGCATCAATCTCCCAAGCCTTTGAATTTTTTTACAGTCTTACAACCTATGTTTATAATTGAATACTATTAACCATGTTTACAATTTATTCAGTTTTTCATGCTTTCGTACTTAAGGGTATGGAACCAGACCCATGTATGCATGTATATACTAGTATATATTTATCCAGTGTTAATGTGATTTTTTGAGTTATTTTTGTATTTTTTGCTACAAACACCAAATGTGCAAACAATTTTCTGTGGCTTGTGTTGGAGAATGTCAGTGCTCACACATGTCTATTTTCTCCTCTCCTTCCCAGCTCTATACCAATACTGCATTGGCCAGGTTTCTCTGCAGTTAGGTTGGGCCGTGTGACCACTTTATTATTGCAGTGTAAACAGAAGTGGTGTACATCATTTCCTGACTTATTCCCAGCAATATCTCCATGCCTATCCCTTTTCCTTAGCCAAAAAGACCTAAAATGTGGCATTGGCTTATCAGTCAACCACGGCAAGGGATCAGATATGAGAGATTAGAAGGTTGGAGAGCCCTGTTATACATGGCAACAATCTGGTTGCCAGTGATAACTTGGAAAGCAGACCATCTACCTACTGAGCTTTCAGCTCAAGGGGAAAAAGCTGGAAAAATGTTCAGAGTGTGTATTCACTGAAATTAGCTGCCTTTGGCAAGGAATCATAGGACATACAAGGGAAAATAAAAGGAAATTGGAACAGTACAGAAATTTGGGGCACCAAAAGATGGAAACATCCACTGCTTTTAGGCCCCATAAAGTAAGAGAGAAAAATTTTAAGAAGCTATGTGTGACAAAGGGTTGGTAAAAATTTTAAGTTTGCCCTAGCTGGTATGGCTCAGTGGATAGAGCATTGGCCGGCCTACTGAGGAGTCCTGGGTTCAATTCACTTTCTAGGACATCCCACATGTTTTGAAGGAATAAAAAATATATTATACATAAAATCCAATTATAAAGGTTGAGATATTGTGAAGTCCTGACTGTAAACTTAGAACAGGATTACGGCACTTGGGTGTGTATCCTAGAGCAGGTCTTTGAATTTGTGTTTGCATTATCTGCTATTGATTATATTGTAAAATCTATGTGCTCAGGGTCTCACTGCTTCTTAACACTGTGTGATTTCAAGTGTATTGACTTTCAATAAATATTACTGATTAAGTTAAATTGCATAGTAGTTATAAAGATTATATTGTTAGTGGTTCTAACATTCATAATATAACTGAGCCAAAAATTTACCTTATTTCTAATAAAAAAATACATTCACTAAAAGTTAAGAAGGCATTTTTTTCTTTTTATCACAAAAGAAAAATTATTTTTTATTTACCAGAACTATGGAAAATTTATCTTTAAGTCAACGTCCTATACAGCTATAAAGTTTGGTTGGCATATAATAAAGTATAGTCTATTTTGGTAACTCAAGGCTATGTTACATATAGACAGAAGTAAAAAAAAATTAATTCTTCAGTTCCATCATTAATCAGTTCATCAACATTTATAAAATATATTTATAAAATGTATTTTTGTGAAATTAGTTTGTAAATATAAACATAACAAATTCATTATTAGTTTCCAAAGCAGAAAAAGTAGGTAGAAAATCAAGTTTGCAATATTATCATGTGAAATAGAAAAATACAGTAAGAAAGAATTATTAAGGTGATTTTATAAGAAGAGCTACAATTTACTATACACTGAGATTGCTTCTAAAATGGAGAAAAATTGGGAGAAAAATCTATAAAGAGGTTTCATTCTGTCTTTAGCATTGAGACTTCTAATAAACATGCATTTTACCCATATGTGCTTCAAAACAAAACAAACATACTTATCACAGATAAATCAAGTCTTTATTCTCTAGCTCAAGGAAATTCACATGTCCCATTATGTTTTTAAGAAATTTCATCCTTTTCACACATTCATTTCCAAGTGCATCCTCTTTGAAAAAGAAGAGGGTTTGCAGTCTTTATTCGATACATTCTGAGGGGCACCAGCGGAACAGGCCAAATTTTTTATCACGCAAGAGTGGAGGGGACTGCATTTATAGTAGGAAATTTAAAAATAAAAAAGGAAAGAAGCTAAAGACCCCACATTTGGGAAGAAACACCTGCTGCCTAAAAGTTATCAGCAAACACATGGAATTTTATATGTAATTAGGACAAAGATGTTTCTGGGTTTTTAGGAAACCTCTTGTCATGCTGACATATGGCACTACTAGTATTCAGGCTGCAGCGTACAGGGAATGTACTCTCTGTTCCGTATCAACAGTATCTCAGTTTATGTAACAAAAATGTCACACATCCTTAGTCTTTAAAAAACTCAAATACGTGCTCCCTAACTTGGTCCTCTCAACAGTCACAAGTGGGTAGAGTGGGAAATGAACTCAGAGATATCGTGCTGCACAGACTTCATGTTGCTACAGCTGATTAAGCAGTTTGTGACCACTGGGTGTAAACATAGTTTGTCATGCAAGATAGATGATTCTAACTCACAGCTCCATACGCCCCCACTTTGCCTTTCTCTGTGTATTTTTGTGTGTGTGTGTATGTGTGTGTGTGTGTGTGTGTGTTTAATAGCAAGTTAACGATAGTTTAAACACTAAAAGTATTGTTTGTTTGTTTATTTTTAGCTGTTAGATCCAATCGATGAATTCAGTAGAGTTGTAGGAGACAAGATTAACGCACAGAAATCAGTAGTTTTTCTATATGCTAACAACACATTTTTTTTCAGCTATCTCGACAAGAAGTTTCCCTTTTTAATATATTATTGTTACCTAATTTTAGTTTTTATTCTAATTAATTGGATAACTTTGAAAAACATCATATATAATAAGAATATTAACAGTGACCAAAAACTCAAAATTGTGTTCTTAGAGAAAATTATCAAAGTTTTAAAAGTCCATGACAAATCATATAGTGATTATAATAGGGAAGTTGTTGTCAACAGATATTAGTAAAATTAAAATTTGGAAAGACTTTGGACCCTATTCTATCCCTCATATAAGGATGAATTGAAAAAAATCATAATTTTATTATTATTATTGTTTAGGTATAGAATATTCTTTACAATTCAATTTTATGTATAAGCAATTTGTTAAGGTAAATCATAAGAGATTAGTTCATTAAATATAATTTTATTCATTTAATCATTATTTCCATATTATTTAGTGTATACATGGGAATAAAAAGAAAAGAAATTTCACATTGACTGATTTTCTAAAACAGTTTTTAACAACAATTATATGCCAGTAAACAGACCATAAAACAATAATGTTCTGTTTTATGGTATTAGTCTTTGTTAATATCAGAATAGGAACATTTCAACACTAGAAGTTAATTGAAAGTAAGTGGTCAATTTTGGAATTTAATTGCATTAAGTATTTCCTTCTAGATTCCATAGACTTATTTGTTTGTTTGTTTATTTATCTACTGGAGGTCCGGTGTATGAAAATTCATGCACTGGAGGGGGGTCCCACAGTCCGGCCTGCCCCCTCTCACAGTCCAGGAGCCCTCAGGGGTGGGAGGCGACCCAGCGATCAGGGGAAGGCGACGCCCCATCACACCTCTGCTGCTGCCACTGCCAGCAGTGCAAACCTCGGCCGGCCCTGGTTACCTGAGCCTCGGGCAGCCCTGGGTGGTTGGGCAGCCACCATCCTAGGCTTGCTTGTGCCTCGGGCTGGCCCTGGGTGGCGGGGTGCTGAGGGGACTGGGGGTCTCCAGAGGTAGGCACACGGAGCAGCTGGGTCCGCCTGGGCTGAGGGGACTGGGCACCGCCATATTGTGGCTGTGGACGCCGCCATCTTTGAGGGCGGGGCAGTCAATTAGCATATTCCCTCCTTATTGGCTGTGGACCCCGCCATCTTTGCGATGGCGTGAAGGTCAATTAGCATATCCCCTCTTTATTAGATAGGATACTCCAAATGTACTTCATCGAAGGCCAGTATAACTTATGGTACTTCCTGGCTCTAAGACCTTTTCCTTAGAATCAGTTACTGTTTTACTCATTTCCCTCCATATCTGTGGCTCTGCCTCTCATATTTCCCCACTTCTTGTTATAGTGATGCCAGTAGAACACACTGAAACACTGACAGTTTCTGAGGGCTTTATTGTTATTGGTATTATATTGGTTTCTCACTCTGTGTGTGTAAGCGGTCTGGCATAACACTTTTAGGTTCTTCTATTGGAATAGAAATATTTCCAGAAAAGCCACTTTCCTTCCAAAAGCTTAGTTTAAAAAAATGATAAGTGGCCTGTTTATAGAGATTAATTTTGCTAAAGAATTGTGCTCTTGAACTTAAATGAACCAACTGACAAAGTCAAAATGATTAATGAAGCCAAAGGCATTCCTTTTCTTTAATACTAAGATTGTTGGTCTGAGAATGAAGGTGGCAATTAAAAAAATTGCTCAGTTTTATAGTTATAGTTTTTAGGGTTCACTATTTCTGACCACTTAAAGCTTCTACTAGTAGGTAAATCGATAACCATTTTTTTATGGAAAAGTGCATTGAGGACCAAAGTGCCTGGATTGAAGATGTTTGACAACATTTCTTCCACATTTATTTGCACTTATATAATTGCAAAGTGATGCTCTTTGACATGTACTGGCATGCTTACATTTTGTTTGCATTATTACTGTGTTATAGTATTAACTAGAAGCTCAATGCATGAATTCTTGCATGGGTGGGTTCTGGCTGGCCCAGCCCCAATTGGGACAGATTGGGGCCAGGCCTGTTGGGAGGAGGAGATGGCAGGAGGTTTGTCGGCTGGCCTGCCCCAATTGGGGTCCGTTCAGGGCTGGGCCAGCTAGGGGTTGGGCGATTGGGGGTCAGTGACTGGGGGAGGGCCCATGGGAGGTTGACAGGCCAGCCCCACCCCCAGTTGGTGTGGGGTGGGGGGCATTGGGGGCGGAGCTGGCTGCGGGGAGGAACCACAGGCCGAACGAGTTGGTGAGGGCCAATCACTGGTGGGGCTGGCTCGGGGGAGGGGCTGTGGGAGGTTGGCCATCCAGCCCCGCTCCCTGATCTGGCTGGTTCTCTGGCTGCAGTGGCATCATAGTGACTGGTCATTCTAGTTGTTCCGGTGTCCCAGTCGCTGGCTTTTTATATGTATATATAGCTATTCATTTGTTGTGAGCTTTAATGCAAGATCTTATCAGACTCTTTCTTTTGTAGATTTGTTATGTTTCTATTTCTTATACTACATAGGAGGTTTAGCCTTTTGAGGAGGTTTATTTTTAAAACTTCAAACTATAATTATCAATGTTCATGACTCTGAGATGCAATAAATGATAATTTTGGGGGGTGCTGTTAGTATTTATCACAAACCCCTAAATTCTGCAAAGAAGATTGTCCATTATCTTTTATGGAGTACTATAAAAAACACACACATTATTCTCATGACATGGGTAATTTATAAATTATATGGCTAAATAATTGAATATAATTTTACCTAATAATATGCATTTATCATTATTTTTTCCATTAAATCTAAAAGAAAGGGGCTTTATGTTCCCAGTTTTATTTTTTTGGTAACATTCATTCTACATTCTGACTTCTTTTTGGGCATATCTGCATAGGCATGTTAGTCCTCTTAACTTTCCTTGTCTTTTTCTTTCTTTCCCTTTTTTTTAAAATTAAAGAGTAGGAGCATAATATAGGCTGAAGGTGAGCAGAAATTATTTTAACTTCAACATTAGTTTTTTAAAAAATAGAAAATAACTATCTATGCCATAATAGAGATGGTCATTTTGGGGAAGGGCCAAAGGATATCCTTTCAACTACATCACAATGTTAAAAGTTTATTTAATTCATTATTCCTCATCTATTCACATAACATTGACTATATCTCTTATTCATAAAAATTTTAATATTTTATATTTTAGTATCTTCTGCTACATATGCTTAAAAACATCATGAAATAAAGATAAAATTTTTGGGAAATAAGCCTTTTCTGGGGCAAGTTTTTAGAGCATATGAGTAGAAATGCTAGTTACTAGAAACTAAGTAGGGTCAACTATGTAAATAAATTATTTGTTACTCTATTTTAAGGAATAATAATATACCACTTATCCATTTAATAATTACAGGAAGTCAAAATAAATTTTGATCTTACTCTGTAGTAAACTAAGAAAATAAAAATAAAAGCACAAAAATTGTAAAATTTTTTAGAAAGTTCTGAGGCGGGAGGGTTACAACATTGAAAACTCTTTTTAAACCATATATGATGAGTGAAAATTATCTTGTCTACTGGAAAAAAAATCTAAAAAGTTCTCATTTTAAAAAATTAGTTAAAATAAGGAACCTAATAATGGCATGTGTACATTTGCTTTGATACCTATGGTAGAGGTGACATTGATGAATGTATCCATGGACGAGTGATTCTGAACTGTAGCATCTCATGACCTGCAGGTGTTTCCACTACCTTACCCAGCTTGGGGTTGTTATGGCTGTTTGCAGTTTGTCTGTGAATTATACATCTTTGCTAAAATTGAATCTTACTCCTTTCACATGATCTCCTGGAGCATCCATGGGTAGTTGTCTTCCTCCTGAAATTGTGGTTCAGGGCATCTAGATAAATTCCTTTTCTCAGTTCACTTCCTCAGTCTTTCATTGCCCTATTTCAGATGTTTAAAGTTATTTCATTTTCTGATGGTTGTCTCACTTCCTCACATGTCAGTTGAAGGGGAACTGAGTCCCGATTTCCTCAAAAAGTTATATAAATATGTTTCAGCAAATCATATTTTTGTGATCAGATTCCATTTTTGATTATAGGAAATTTTAGCCTAATAAATTTGCGTGGGAATTCGTGAAATAGCAAAAGACTTGGAAATCTCTGGCTCTGTAGACATTTAATTAGACCCAGATTTGGAACTGATTTGGAAATCACCTATAGTTTCTGTAGCTCATATTGCTAGTCTATCTGGTCAATATCAAATGTTAAATATAATTTCATTTTATTAAAGACTAGAGGCCCGGTGCACGAAATTCATGCACTGGAGTGGTTGTCCCTCAGCCCAGCCTGCACCCTCTCCAATCTGGGATCCCTGTGGGATCGGACCTAAACCGGCAGTCGGACATCCCTCTCACAATCCGGGACTGCTGGCTCCCAACTACTCACCTGCCTGCCAGCCTGATCACCACTAACCACTCCCCTGCCAGCCTGATTGACACCTAACTGCTCCCCTCCCGGCCCGATCACCCACAACTGCCCTCTCTCCCCTGTAGGCCTGGTTGTCCACAACTGCCCTCCTTCCCCTGTAGGCCTGGTCTCCCACAACTGACCTCCCCTGCTGGCCACCTTGTGGTGGCCATCTTGTGACCACATGGCGGTGGCCATATTGTGTGAGGTTGTGACGGTCAATTTGCATATTACCTCTTTATTATATAGGATGAATTGAAGTCACTATATATCTGTATGCATACACACACACACACACACACACACACACATATACACTGAGTGGCCAGATTATTATGACCACCTGATGTTTGTAGGCAAATTAGCTATAATTTCGCGCTGAAGTTGCTAGAGGGCCAGACTATTATAAATAGGGAAGCAGGTTGTTTACCACGACAGTAGAAGTGATTTTTTCCTGAAGATATGGGTAAACAACGCGATTTAACAGCCTTTGAATGTGGGCTATATTTGAACATGAGTGGCCAGATTATTATAACCACCCCATCAGTACTTTATTGGGCCACCTTTTGCCTTCAATACTGTGGCAATTCTTTTTGGCATTGACTCCACGAGATGTTGAAAGGTGATGTGAGGAATCTGACACCATGCCTGATGAATAGCACTGTCCAGTTCTGTGACATTTGATGGAACCAGCTGCCTGATGGCTCTTTTAACTTCATCCCACAAATGCTCAATTGGATTGAGATCTGGTGATTGTGGGGGCCATCTAAGCAAGGTAAAGTCTCCCTCATGTTCTTGAAACCACTCCTGTACAATACAAGCACCGTGGCATGGTGCATTGTCTTGTTGGAAGAAGCCATCTCCATTGGGATACATCATCAACATGATAGGATGAACTTGATCAGCAACGATACTTAGGTATGTTGTGTTATTCAGATGTTGTTCCACATGAATTAAAGGGCCCAAATCATGCCAGGAAAACATGCCCCAAACCATAACACTGCTCCTGCCAACTTGAAGGGATGTACTCATGAATGTGGGGTGAATGCTTTCATGCTGTTTCCACCAAATTCTCACTCTGCCATCTGCATGATGCAACTGGAAAAATGATTCATTGGACCACATGACTTCTTTCCAATGCTCGACTGTCTAGTCCTTGTGTTCCTGGTGAATTGGAGACATTTTATCTTGGTAACTGCAGACAGCAAAGGTTTTGAACAGGCCTTCGGCTTCCATATCCCATATGATGCAGTGTACAGCTAATTTGCCTACAAATGTCAGGTGGTCATAATAATCTGGCCACTCATGTTCAAATATAGCCCACATTCAAAGGCTGTTAAATTGAATTGTTTACACATATCTTCAGAAAAAAATCACTTCTACTGTTATGGTAAACAACCTTCTTCCCTGTTTATAATGGTCTGGCCCTCTAGCAACTTGAGCGTGAAATTAAGGCTAATTTGCCTACAAACGTCAGGTGGTCATAATAATCTGGCCACTCAGTTATATACATATATGTATATGTATATAACTTTTAAAAAATATGGTTAAGGTTTGCCTTTATTATTAAGTACAATATCACTTTTCATCCAACTATAATTTTATGCCATATTAAGAAACTATCTGGAGTCTGCTCAATCTGAATGGTGTTTAAACATCATTGGTTATTAATTTTTGTATCCTCACCTGAGGATATGTTTATTGATCTTAGAGCGGGAGGGAGAAAGAGAGAGAGAGAAAAAGAGAGAGAGAGAAACCATCTATGTGAGCAAGAAACATCAATCAGTTGTCTCTCATACATGCCCCGACTGGGGATCGAACTGGCAACTTAGGTATATGCCGACTGGGAATCAAACCCGAAACCTTTTCGTGTACAGGACGATGCTCCAACCAAGTGAACTACCTGGGCAAGGCAAAACATTATTGCTTACTTTTGAAGCTATCTTTCTTAAGCTGTATTTTCACAGTTGCAAATTTTAAAGTTATTTTAGAGATAGCATCACTTTGTTAATGTGCTCAAAGTAAATTTTCTTATTATATTCAATTTTCTAAAGTTAGGTGGTAACAAGCCGATAGGGGATGTAAAATTACTTTTTATGAATAAACTTAATTTTTAAAATCACATGTAATTATGTTATCCATGTTGAATTATTGATAATTTCTGGAAAAGAAGCTTTTTAAGCATTATACATTTTATATAAATTCATTTATTCTCAACCTGCAACCTTATATTTTATTATATATTATGTAAAATAATTATGTAAGGTGAATATCTAAAATTTATTTTGAGAATTTGATGTTCATCTCTACTAATTATGGACTGTTGTCTACTTGGTGTTAACCTTGAAAGCTGTAGATCCAAGTGGAAGTTTGACAGGAAGCTAGCTTTGATAAATTTGTGGAAGAGAATAGGCTTAAACTAAAGAACTCTGTATGCTTGGTTATAACACTGAACACTCTAGGCTTAGCTGCTGACTAGGAGGGGATCAACTGGCACTTGTGTGTTGAGGGGTGAGGAAGTCATGGAGGTTTTTAGACATTAAAATAACTGGTAAAGGTTCTTCCCACAATATTTATCCATTCCAGGCATATTGGTGTGCTTGTTATGTACTAGACTCTTGAATATATTGCTGAATTAGAAAGGTACAGAATTTGCCTTCCAGAGCTTATAGTGACTGGAAGAATTAGACCAACAAGCATAACAGATGCATACATTAAATAGTGATAAAGTGAATTGACTGCCATGAAGAGAGGACAGAGCAGGAAAATATCGGAGGGACTCACATGAGGAAAATACTCTCTGAAGAGATGCCTTTAGGGGTTAAACTTTCGAGGAGGGATAGAGAGCTGTCTTGATGGAGGGACAAGAGTCAGTGGCAGAAGAAAAGGCAGGTGGACGGGTAGACTATGTGGCTGGATCACAGACAGGGAGGAAGGCAAAGATGAATTTAGAGAGGAAGGCCAGAGACTGATGGTAAACATCTACACCTGGGGAAAAAAAGATATATATTTTTTAACAAACAAATTCAACAATTTATTCAGCTCATTTTCTGAATCGAGAAACATTTTTATGTCTCACTCGCATATATGCCATAACAAAATAAAAGGAAACTGTTTAAATCCCTTCAGAAGTCAAGCTTTTACACAAAGGCATTAAATGAAGAAAATGAGCCTTTTCCCCAAACCCTATAAGTTAAGTGCGCTGAAGAGTCACCGTCTATTTAAAGAAAAATTTCCCCATAAAATAAAAATATTGCTTCCCCATAAGAAACATCACTGCAAGACATTTCCTTTACTATTTCTATTTGTCACTTTCCTTAAAAGTTAAGTTAAAACCAAAAAATCCCTTGACACTGCAAGCAACAGAGATGGGAAGGGAATCCATTGTGTGAGAGGCACACACACACACACACACACACACACACACACACACACATGTTCTTCCCAGATCTGTGGGAATAAGATGAGGCCACATGTGACATGAATGAAAATGCTTGCCAGCGGATCCCGGGCAGAGGGCAGTCTCTAAGACCCAGCAGCGCGGTGTTTGGAGAGGAGATGTGGCTTTTGACAGGGGAGAGCAATCCCCTTCGTGCCGGCTGTGGGAAGAGAGAAGTGAAGTCAGTCACCTGGTGGCGAAGGCCAGTAAAACAGCAAAGCGGGGAGGACAATTTCTCTCTCCCTCTCGCTCTCTCCCTTTCCTCTCCTCCCTGGGAGCCACCTCCTATTCTCCCAACTCTTAGAGCATAACCTTCCAAGGGGAACATCCCCCCCCCCCCCAGACTTTCTGATCTTTTCTCCACGGAGGGAACACCTCTTAGCTGCAAGGCATTCGCGAGGTCTGGGCAGGACTTCTTCGGGGATTTGGTGATGCGCCGGGGACATTGATCGCTGCTAACGCTCGGGACTCCGGGTGCAGAATCAGCGACCAGGAGGAAGCCTGGCGGAGGGAGGAAGGCTTTCATCAAAGACTCTTCCCTGCACTTTAAACACATTTGCTTGCCGTTTGCCGCAGGATGCTGTCCAGGGAAGCAGCTCTTTTTTCTGGGGATGCAGCAGCAGTTCGCTGGTTTCTGAGCTGATTGCGGGAGAGGAAATCATCTCCAAACAGAGTGGAGGTCTCCCCCGTTTGCCGGATCCGACTCAGCCGGGTTGCACCGCGGTCAAGATCACCCGTCCACCAAAATCTTCTTCGAGGAAGTAAAACAAAGTGCATTCTAATTGTTATTTATTCATTTGTTTTTGATTGTTTTTTAACCCGGTGGCGGCGGCGCGATCACGGAGAATGAGACTGAGAGGGGCTGCCAGGGCTTGGAGGAGGATAAAGCTGAGTTTAGGCTGGAAACTGAAAGACTAGATTGTTTCTGGGCGCCGCCGGCCCGGTTCCTCCCCGCTTCCTCTAGTTGCGCTCCATGGACAGATCAACAAACCTGGACATTGAGGAGCTCAAGGTACGTGGTCCTGGGGCGGGCAGGCGTCCTGCCTTCCCCTCGGGCGCCGCCGGCTCTCGCTCTCCTCTCTCTCTGTTTCCGCTGCCTCTTCCTCCCGCGGCTGCTAGAATAGTTGGTGGCCCCTGAGGACGGCGAGTGGGCTTTGGGGGTGAGGCTGCCCCAAGTGCGGGCGCCCCCCTCGCAGTGGCGCCACCGAGGACGCAGAGGGCGGATTTCTGGGGCTCGGCTTGTGCCCTGGGGCTGCGCTCCCCGCCCTGCCGGCTCCTCCTGGCAACAGTCGCCCTGTCCCCCTCCGGCTCGGCTGCAGCAGCTCTTGGGGTGCCAGACCAGCACCCAGTTCTGGCGATCGCTCGGGGAGGCTGCGGTGGCAGCACTGTCCCTGCCCGCTGGCTGCCCAGAGAAGTTGCCGGAGCTGCGGCCACTTTGCCTGCGCTCCCAGCTCCTGGCGCCTCCGCCCCGCCCGCGCTGGGACAGCCTATTTCCGCTGGTGGGTCCGGGGCACTTCATCTTATACCTCCTCTCAGTGAGACCTGCTCCCCGGGGTCGCAGTGCCCCGGGCGGGCGCGAACTCCTGTTCCTGCGGGGAGTGGGCGGTGGGAGACCCGCAGCAAGTGGGGGGCTGGAGCGGTTCCGCTCACCCCGCGATGCGCCTGCCCCTACAGCCCCGGCTCCGGAGCCGGTCTGGGAAGTGCGGAGGGGTGTGCGGTGGGGGCCTGGAGGCTAGAGCTGGGCTGGGCTGCAGGCTGGGGACGTCACCTGGGGAGGCTCCCAGCGACCCTTCCCCGATGCGCCCTGGGAACGCACTGTCCTGCACCAGCTCTGAGCCCCCGCCTCTCCTCCCGGCACCCCCAGGGCGCCCTCTCGCCCCCGGGTCCCTGCTCCGCTGTGAGAGGCTGGTCCGCAGGAGCATCAGGCTGACAGTTTACCCCTCTGCCCAGGGGCACTGCTGCCTGCAGTGCTGGTTTTTAAAAAAAACCAACAACAATTAAAACAACCCAAAAAACCTAAAATTAAAAAAAAAATCAACAAGCCACAAAAAAATTTAAATGTCCCGCTCACTGGAAATGAAAAAGCTGGGAAGGGAAGGTCCTTTCTTTTTATTCTTCGCCCTTCCTATCGCTAAGCATTTTCTACCCTCTACTCTGTTGCTTAAAAGGGTTGTTATGTACTTTTACTTTTACTAGAGACTCAATTCAGATGGTCTTTGTTCAGGTGAGGGGCTCAGTCACTCCTGCCCCCAGGGAAACTTGACTGGGAGAGGTTTTCCCAGGAAATGTCAGAGGAAGGAATGTGCCCAGTAAGCAGAGAGGGTTGGAGAACTCCCCTGTAGGGGGCAGAGGGCTCTGTTCCCCCAGCACGCCCAGCCCAGGAGCCTGACTCTCCTGGTGCTCTAACTGCCTGGAGGAAGAAGGGCGGGAAAGGTGGTCTGTGGCTGGGCTGCTGTAGATGAAGGTGGGGAGGAGGAGCGTGATCAGAACTGACGCCACTTCAGTTAAGATTCTGGGTTTGTTGGGAAAAGATAAGTAGGGATGAGGCATCTTTGCTGCTCGGGTTAAAGTTGGGGAACAACAAGTTTCTGTTATGGCCAAGGTCATAGTCAGTAGACCTTGGTTGGCCTGGAATAGAGATCTCCTGTTATCTCTGTCCTACACTGAGATTGGACACATGGCATTTGTGTTTGAAAGGATCCCTTGCTGCCTTTCCCCAAGCATCCGGGTCACTGGCTAGGTTTTATTTGAGATGCAAAGAACACAGGGATGCCTTTCGTGGTGTATATGTCATGCAGAGGCGAAGTCTCCAAATTATTATTATTTTTGTTATATGTAGAGGTATGGCACAGAGGAAAGTTTTTTTTTTCTGAGAAATGGAAGGGAAAAGTGATTAAGGGTAATCATTTCCCCTCATAACCCATTAGTTTCCTACTATACTAGTTTAGTCCCCACTGAACCCTGGCACCACTTAAATTGTTTAAATCAGCAAAAGAGCAAACCCACTGTGGAAACTTCTGTCTACTTTAGTAGAAGATCCCAGCGTAACCTCGAAACTACATATCAATTCAGACTCTCACAGCCCCAGTGAGCTACACTTTGTGGAGGAGTAGCAAAGGGTCAAACAGAAAGGGCTTGGGCGTGAGGGAGTGTGTTGGCAATGACCGACTGGGAAGAAATGAAGGATCTTAGAGGCGAAGATCTATTGAGGTTGCTGAATAATTATGTCAGGGAGAAGCCACTGTTGAGAGTCAAAACTGGCAAGAAAGGGAAAGTAGTCAAGCTTTATTGAGAGAGAGAGAGAGAGAGAGAGAGAGAGAGAGAGAGAGGGATCTTCCAGTTTGTGAAATACATTTGTGTTGTCAGGTTCGTCTGCACTTCTGGAACACAGGGCTTTGAAACACTTTACTATGTGCACTCTGTAGAGGTGGGCACACTGCGTGTGGAATACGTTGTCTGGATTTCCTCTTACCAGCAGGATCCATTGGCTTGGGTTTTGTAGACAGTTCTCCTGGAAGTTGTTTTCTGGTGGCTTCTTGCTGAAGAGACCCTCATGGTGGTCAGTGGAGGGGGTGGGGAGAAAGTTGGGCTACTTATTTTTGACATTATTTACTTGTTGACTTTCCTTCCTGTGGTCCAAGGATGCTTACATTAAGGCACATCCACGTAAGAACTTTTTCATGTAAATAGCATGAAAATAAAATATTCACCGGGGTTTGAGAAATAAATAAATGTACATAATAATACCACTTGGCTTAGTTTTAGATCATTCCTATCATTAGGTAAAGCTGCTTACCTTAGGTTTTAGGAAAGAAGTATTCAGCTAATTCTTTATATTTTTGGTAAATTATTTTCTTTTAGCAGATTTTAACAGAAGTATATATATTGCCATGCAGTATGTGTGGACATTGATTTTTCTGAAATATTGTGTTCAGTAAATAGTGCTGTCTTTTGCACGTTTTTAAACTAAAAATAAGCTTCAGTAATGAAGGGTTAAGCCATTGGTGTCCTTACCATGAAACCAAATATACTATGCATATTAAAATATTTACTGCTGGAAAATGAAAATATAGTTATGTGTAGAAGACTTGCTAATGAAGGTACACCTGTTTCATCTTCTCTGCTGATGAAACCGATCAGTGTTGAAAAGGGAGAGTTCTCATCCAAAGAATTTCAGTCTGTTCTTTTCCCTTTGATCTCTCTCTCTTTTTCTCCAATAAATGTATAAGCTTTACTCTGGATTTTGCCCTGGTGTTTGTTTTAAAGAAGAAATAACATCAAACAACCCAAAATATGGTTTATTGCTTTGGTAATGTGGGTATTAATGAATATTGACATTAGAGAAAACATGCTTTATCCTGGAATATCTCTGAGTTATTGAGAACTTTTAGGGGTTGATATTTAAAATAATTACTTTAGCTTTTTTTTTCTGTGTAGTTGCCCTCATTTAAACAACATATGTTATGCCCTGGAAAAGAGAATGCTGCTAATGTTCAGAGCTAATACTTGTAAATTTGCTTTTGGTAACATTTATTTATGAGGTAGTAGGCTGAGTAAATGGTTATACTTAAATAATACACATAACTCTAGTGAGTCCTTTACTAAACTTTTGAAATACAAGTTTTAATTTACTTATATTAATTTGGAAATCAAGAAATTATGCTCTCAGATGCTAAGCACTATTTATAGGTAATTGTAATTTTCTTAGAGATAAAAAAACATAAAACAAAAAATGGTATAGTATAATTTTTGCAGTCTTATTTGATCCCAGCTCTTATTTATTATTTGTCAGGATTGTTACCTTAATAGGATCCCTGGCTAGAAGTTAAAAAATGAAATGTTTTTATTACTTGCAGAGCATAAACAATATGCTTCTGAAATGTGTTTTTAGTTATCATTTTCAAAGGTGCAAAAATCATAAACTACATAGTTAATCCTGAGATGCACAAAACAACATTTCAATAAATATAATTGTACTTGTTAGAGTTAATTAAATGTAGTTCAGTCACTGTTGCTTAATTTTATCTCTTTAATTTAAATAAAATTTCATCTATAAAGAATTTGAAACATGTCCTAGATAGCTAGGTAAAAGCTTCCCTGAGTAACACAATTAGGTCATTAAGAAAGTATTGCATGGTCATTAAGAAAGTGGCTTAATCTAGCAAAAATAAAATTGCACAGGTCTTCAAACAAGTGGTTGTTTCAAGACTGCTGAGGTCTTAAACTAAATCTTGTAGTACATTCATCTACAATTTTAATCAAGTAAGAGAGTTGGTGCCTAGAAGAATTCTAAAAATGTTTTTTGTTTAATCAATAAGACGCTCAGCTCAGGAAAGTCAGGCTTACTGCAGTGTAGGAGGCTTTGTGATGAGTATAAGTAGGTGGTATTTTTTGTTAGTCATTCCATAGTGAAAAATAGTGCTCTCTAACAAATGTCATATTTTTAGCAATCTGCCTTTTATATTCATTTCATGGCTTAGAATAGGGAAACATATTTGCGAATACTGAATTATTTGACCTCTTTCAGGTCTACAGGATGGAGAGATTATAACATCTCTCCATCCAGGCTGAGTTCCAATTCTCTTTTGGGAACAGGAACCAGTCATGAAGATTTAGCAACACTTAACCTGATTTATTTATATTCAAAATATGGGTTTGTTTTGCTAAAGTTGAAATACATTGCAAGTAACAGTAGTAAAACGTTGGTTTTCTTTCTTTTTTTTTAATATGATTAGGAGCAATGAGTGAAGATTTTTTATATGAGTGGTAAAAGAATTAAGAAAAATGCTTTTGGGGGAAGTTGTGCAAATTACTATTTTAGAAATCTTTAGTGTCCTGCTGTCATCACTAAGTATATATTCCAGTCTCCACGCTGGCTATTATAGCTTTGCTGATCTCCGGACTTTACCAGTTGAAAATACATCAAATTTTGAAGGTCCATTTAAAAAGGATATTTTAAGATTTATGGACTCAAAATCACAGCTATACAAGTGACTTAATGCTGTAAGACAATAATAAATCAGCATGTGTCTTTAGGGACATTCCTTTTATAGGATATTTAGTGTTTCCCCTACCGTATTGGAATTTCAGCTAAAATACGATTTGGCAGAGCTTATAACTCTAAGTTACTAAGGAAAATGACCATGTACTTTTGTCATATCTCTGTGAAGTTTTTGAGTATCTACATTTAAATAGGTCAGTTGTATCAATGAATAAAAGTTTGTGTCAAAATAAAAGCTTGTAAATTTAATTGTTGAGAATTGTGCTTGATTTGTGATAAAATTCTTAGCTTCTAATCTCTATGTGACCAAAAAGTAAACTCCTTCATCTTATATAAGTGTAGATTTTAGTATACTGACATCTAAGTTTTTATTTATTGTCTTCCTTTCCTTAACAAATGCTTAGAAGCATGAGATGATCTTATAACCTAATAAAACTTACTACAGACTTCTAACTAACCACAGAATGAGCAAATTTATGGATCACCATCTACCCCTTCAAGAGAAGTGTAGACTTGCATCCTAAATACTAAAAAGTCACACCGTCTTGAGAACTTTCTTGATGCTCCTAAACAATGTTTTTGTAGCTTGACTCTGAAAAATATTGTAAGCCCTTGTCATATTATGGAACATTTGTATTGCTTTGTTGGTATTAAATAGGTTATCTAGAGTGCTCTATGCCAAGGTGACATCAGAAACCTTTAAAAAGAAGGGCTCTCATTATCCAGTCAGAAAGGCTTCAATTGCCATGGTGATCTCCATCTGTGAAACAAGAGCTCAAGCTTCAGCCTTAGATAGTCATGGAAACAATCACCCCACACCAAAATGAAGTTCAGCAGAAGTCAGGAGTCACAGGCACCCGAAGTACCAAAGCTCTCACCCCACATCTAACAGCTTGTAACCTTTAAGGAGATTGATTTATGTAGTGGAAAGGGCACTGATCAGGTTGAAGTACGAACCCTGGCTTTGCTGTCACTGGGAGGTGACACCTTGGGCATGTGTTACAATCCTTCTTTGCCTTTGGTTTCTCAGAAGATAGTGGTACTGCAGGGTGGGAATTGAATTTGATTCGTAGGTTTTGTTGTAATCATTTTTAGCAGTCACAGGTGAAGGATTTGTTCAAAAAATGTTTTCTAAACAACCACAATGATCTGAAACCAATAAAAGGGAACAGCTCTGTTTGGGGCAAAAGAGGTTGGGAGCTCTGTCCAGTCTACTTCCCCTTGACCCCTGTAGTTGACCCCAGGAAGCTGCCTAGAACTGTAAGAGTGAAAAACATGGTAAACACCAAAGGGCTAGTTGATCTCTATCTTCCAGGTCTGAGAGTCTTGGGTTCTAAGTACTTTTTTGAGAATGACCGCTTTTGTGCCCTTCTGGTAGAAAATCATTTTCAGATTGATAAAGTTCAAATAGCTCTTTTGATTTCCCAAACATGGCCTTGTTTAAATATCATAATAGGTTTATCTGATGACTCATTATGTTCTCATTTTATGAGTACCAAAATGGAGACCCGGAAAAATCAAGTGAAATGTCTAGGCTCACGAGGTCGGTAAATAATGGACTAAGAACACAAATCTATGCGCTCTATTTCCAAATACTGTGTTCCTATGCAGTATACAGGCCAGAACACCGGGAAGTTCATAGAACTTCTGATGGTAGAAGTTTCAAAGACAACTAAAGGCATTTGAACTATAGTCATAGCATTTAGTCTTGTCACAGAATAATTGTTCACACTCCACCTTTTTTTTTTTATAAATAAGATGTTCATTCTTAATCACTTATTTTGGGCTACATTACTACTGGTTGATATTTGTAAAATAAAACCTAAGAGAAAGCAATAGATAAATCATGAATTTAGGCCATTGGATAACAGTTTTATAACCGCCTCCCAATCTTTTAAAATAAACACTATGTATTTTGTCTAACTCTACCAGTTTTCCTCATTATTCTGCCTCTCAGGTCACTGCAAATAATTTTGATTTTGTTGGGACCATAAATTAGATTTAACCTCCAAGCTGGCTTTGACAATCAGCATGGAGTGCATTAAGTATTAGTCTTAAAATTAAAAAAAAAAGTTCTGAGTGCTTGTACTTCCACTGAATTTATTAAATGCTTAGCTTATACGATATCCCTCAAATCTGGAAATAAATAACATAATAAAACTAAAATTCTCAATGACAGTTTTTGAAACTTAACAGAATTAAATGTAATTGTAACATAAATTTAGTTTTGAATCTTGATGTAAATTTATGTCATTTTATCCAAGTGTTATTTATACCAAGAATTGCAAATGATGATATACAGATAACTCAATACTATTTTGAAGAGACATTTCTCTTATATTCATAATAGGGTCAATATTGAATAATACATTTTTTTGAGAAACGCTTTTCAAAACTTTTGCAAGTCTCAACATTTAAGAGTCTAACTAAATGGTATGATTTATCCGGTAGCACATCTTTTCTCCCTAAGAACTGTCACTTTCTTACATCTCTTCCCTTTGATCATCAGAACTAGGTTTTGGCATTTTCCTGGAGGACTCTCAAAGAGACACAGTTTCTATCATTCTCCACAGTGACTGCTTATGTGACATGGAGAAGAGAATATAATCAAGCTGATTTGAGCTTTGGCATCTGGGTGATGGATCAGGATGACATAAACTGTTAGTGCTTTCATAAGCACATCTGCTTTGTCAGTGTATCAGCTGAGTTATTAATGGCTGTGAGTCTTAAACGTTCTGGTTATTCCTAAATAGTTAAAAATGCAAACCTTAAATCTGTAAGAGCCCAGAGCCTCCTATATTCTTCTTTTCTGAAGGCATGTAATGCTTCAATTACTAACCCCCGCATTGTCATCATCTAACTTCTTTTCACATTTGGGTTTTAAACTTCCATCATTTTTTATAGACTGGCTAGAAAAATACATATTATATACCTAAGATAAAAGAGCCTTTGATTATTTCTTGGGTAGAAACATCCAATTCAGCTGCCATGAGCAAGAAATGTTTTTGTGAAATATGATATAATAAATCAATGTCACGAACGGGAAAGTAATGTTATCATTGCCATTTCACAAGTCTGCATCTACTCAGAGTATATGGGGCTTTTAAAACTCCAAATCAGCAGGAAAAGCTAACTGATTCAAGGAAAGAAATTGCTTACTTAAGACTTGCTGGATTATAGACTGGGTTTCTACCTTCCTCTCAACATGAGACGCATGAGGGAGAAATTCTACCTAGTCTGAGTCCCAGAATTAGTTAGACTTCTCAGAAACTGGTTTGGTATTTAATCTTATGAGTCCTTTTCATCATAAAGCTGATTGCATTTCCTCCTTTGCCTTAGTTGCTAAAAAGCCTAGAGGCAGATTTGTGGCCTAGCTCTAACAATTAGACCTGTGTCTTAACCTGATTCCTAGCCTCAAAATACTCCCCCCCACCAACTATTCTTAAATACTTTTATAAAGAATTAGTGGTTTTAAGTAGATATATATTTAAAGATTATGAAGATCTTCTCATATTGTTTCAGTGGCCATGACCCAATATTTCACATCGCTTCTGAACAGCTTATACCTCTGTGTGCATTTACTTTAATTTGTCAAGGGCTGCCAAGTTTAGGAAGCTTGACATGCTGTGTGTGCGTCTATGCTCTGTGCATGGCTTCCATTGCATATAATAGCTGCATAACCTGTAAACCTGTGTGCCACAGAATGACAACCCTGCACTCCTAGAGTAAGAGACAGCTATTTAGCCCTCATGCTATCTGAGCCTTCACTTGTTCTAAGACAGTCTGTCTTAAATCATTCTTACTCATCTTACTGTTCTCACATTTGGCCTTTGTGGAGATGGATCACTGAATTTCTATATCTCTATGTTTCTGATGCCTATTATTTTGCCTGGTGTGGAGACATTATTTTACGGAAAATTAAAATTAAATGATCTCATTATAATCAGAATTTTCACTTTTTTTCAGATCCACTTTGTAAAACCAATGGTTTGATCATTTGATTGCTGTAAGCAGCACAGGCAGTTCGATTTTAAATATTTTATTTCGTCTCATCAGGTTTTTTTAAAGTTCATGCTTGAGTCATGGTTCGAAGAGAAAGCAGTTCCACACACAGTATTGTGTCTTAATGATAAAGATTCTCATTATTAAAGCATTCGTAGGAGAAATTATAAGCATTTTGTAATTATGGATGTGAATATAGAGCTGGATTAGGTTGAACATATTTTTTGGCATGTGGCAAGTGAAATTGAGGACTTTCATTTGCTTCTGAGTCCAATTACTATACAAACCTTTCATTTTAGAAATATTAATATGTTGCTACATATATATGAGTGTATATTTTACTTGTTTCCTAAAACAAAAATAGCTCTGAATACATAATAAAAACACAACTGCCTTAAAGTATTTATCATTTGCAGCTAGTAATGCTTTTGTGTTTGTTTCAACATGTTTCACATTTATACACCCCTGAAATAAATTTCAGAAACATTTGGAAAGATATTATTCTGACATGCTAAAAATTTAATTCTAAGTGATGATATGCTAGCTCAATTAGTTAATGCTATACTTCAAATTGATTTTGTAGACTTGTACAATTGCAAAATTATTTGTGAAAGTATTCAGAGTGTAATTTTTGTCTATTTTGTGTCCCTGATGTTTAATGAGATGCACTGCCCATTTTATTTTAAACTCCAGGCTCATTCAAAGTTGTAGCATGGAACTTTAGTGTTGTCCACATGCACAGTGCAATCAGAATCCCAAAGACTGAAATGTGACTTTTCCCACTGCTTGTTTTCTGCTGAACAGTATTGGAATACAGATGAATAAAGGTCTATAGGAGAAACATCAACTAAAATTTGGGAAAGTTAACAGCAGTTTAAAGCTTCATTGAAAAAGAATGACTCCAAGTAAACACAAAAATAGAGTCAATATTATACTCATACCTCAAAGGAACTTCTGACTTAAATAATATTCTGTCCTTTTCTTTGATTTTAAATAACCCAGGGTCTAAATTTTACAGGACAATACCTGTGATTCACTATGGCATTTTGTTTGTTTAGCATGTCACCATTCACTTCCGTTCCCAAGCTGGAGCTCCTGGGATACTTTTCTATTTACCCATTGGCTCATCCTACTCGTCTAATTGATCAGCAACCCCATCATACTGCAGAGTCTGAGTTCTTCCCACCACACCTTTTGTTAAAACCCTAGATCAGTTTCTCATCTTCCCTAAGCTGAATTTTTATAAAATGTTCTCTTATTTCAAGGAGCATACTTTTATTTTAATTTTGTTTGCAGTGATGCTGGCCATATTGTCGTGAATTCTAAGGTGAAGTTGCAGTTGGGCCCTAGGCTGAGGGGTGGGGTTAGAATCACTGTGGAGGGATTGACACATTCTCTTTCTAATTCTAAGTCATCTCAGGGTAACTTGGGGAAGAATGGAAATGGGAGAAAGACAGACTGATTTGGAGATTTTTAGAAATGCTTTCGGTTACCCTAACAAATGACGGGAAGATGGTTTCTGGAAACCAGACATGATAGTATTCACTGATTAATTATGACTAAATTGGGGGAAAGGAAACTACAGATTATTTAGCAAAAATAATGATAAATTTTAGTTTTCTGAAATCTTTGCATTGCACTGTCCCAGGATCCTGAATTATGTTTGACAATTTTCTTAGATGATTTTCTGTATTTTTGACAGTTTGATCAGATTTTTTATAGTCAAAAATATTCTCTGCCTCTGGGAATTTAACAGCTCTGCCTCTGTAAGGCTGCCTAAGGACAGTATGCGAACAGAGTGAGAAACCTAACCAGGTAGAGAGCAGGCCTGAAGGGAATCTCAAGAAAGATAGGCCAGGATGCTTGCATTCTGAAATGTGCATTATAGCTAGTGGACTTGGTTAGTTCGTGACCTATAAATCTCAGTTCTTGGTTTGATGGCTTTGTAATTATTTTATTCTTGCTATCGTTAGTCTTTCAGTAAAAATTACCTAATCATGAGAGCTTATATATGAACTAAAAGTAAGGTAGTGCAGGTATGCATAGATCAAAGTGGGAAGGGGGGCACAAAATCTAACTGAAGATGGCTGGTGATAACAATAGCTAGTGATGATCTCTCAAAGATGCAATTTGCAAGAATGGGGGAGTCTAAGAAACAAGACCTGTTCATGGTTCCTCAACGGGCATTCTTCCTTCTTGAGAAACCAGCCAGCTTCCTGACACTATCCAACTGGTCTACCTCTCTTTAGCCTATTCGATCAGCAATCTACATTCCACACTTCCAGATTTCCCTTTTACAATAAGATAATAAAATGTGGTCCCTCACCTGCATAAAGGTCTTTGTTAATTTCCTGTTGCTTACTTTATAATCCATACTCTTCAATGTGATACAACATGATAGTGAGATTGCTCAATACACACACGGGTAGGCAAAGGTGGGTTTATAAAGAACTCTGTGCCACTTATGAGGTGGTAACTAAGTGCACTGTGCCATTGTGACATTCTTGTGAGTTAATGAAGTTATTGTAACAATCATAATATGCATGTCTTTTTCCATATGAACAACTGCAAACCTACTTTACCTCACCCCTGTAAATAAAGGTATCATCTATCTATCTATCTATCTATCTATCTATCTATCATCATCTATCTATCTATCTATCTATCTATCTATCTATCTATCTATCTATCTATCTATCTATCTATCTATCATCTTCTATTTCTAAATGTGTGTGTGTATACATCACATACATGCACATTCTACCGTAATTCAGTGAATAATTCACTTCTTGTTCATACAGGTTCCTTTCCTTCCTCTGTAATATTTTATATGTACTTCTCTGAAATACATTTCTGCTTCTTTGCTGAGAGGACTCTTAAGTTCTTGGCTAATACTTAGTCCCAGGAAGAGACAGTTGTTTCTTCTTTTGCCTTTACACTTTGCACACTAAATTTCACAATACATTCCTAACTTAATTGTATGTAGTAGAGAAAATGGTTTGTGTGATACCAGTCTTTTGAGGCTTGGTGAAAATTGCTTCAGTGGCAGTATAAACTCATTATTCCTAGATGTTCTGAACCTCCTTGAAAATAATGTATATTTTTTTACTTGTTAAGACTAAGTTCTAAGTTCTATCAAATGAAGTTTATTATTTATATTGCTTTTATCTTCCATATCTTTCTATTTTTTTGTTATAAATTATGAAAGAGATATGTTAAAATTTATTTTATGATGGTGTTCTTGCAGATCTCTCCACTTTTGCCTTATATGTTTGAGACTATGTTTCAGATACATATAGATTTAGAATTGTTATATTTCCCTGGCGAATTGAGCTCTTTATTATTGTAAAGACCCTCTTTGTCTCTAGTAATAATTTCTGTGCTAATTTTATTTTTCTGATTTTAATATAGCTACATCAGCCTTAACTAATATCACTCTACTATTACCCAGCTTTATTTTAGTTAATATTTCTGACATGTATTTCTTTCATGCTTTTATTTTTAACATCTTTGTATAGTTAAGTTTTACATTTATCACTTGCAAACAGTTCAGAGCTAGATTTTAGAAATCCATTTGGATATAACACATTTAGCTTATTTATATTTACTATAAGTTATAGTACATTTGGATTTATCTCTGCTACCTTACTTCATGATTTTTCTTTATTCCAGAACCCACTTTCCTGTTGTCTGATGTACACGAGGTGGTGGTAAACTAGGTTATCTTGGTTTTTAAGATATTTCTTTAAAATATCTTTATTTCACCCTCATGTTTGAGATATTTTTTTCTGGGTATACAACACTAGATGAATAGGTATTTTTTTCTTAGAATATTGAAGGTATTATTTCAGTATCTCCTGGCTTCCAGTGTTATCAGTGACAAATCTGATCTTAGTCCAAATGTCATTTGGTAGAGATAGTGCCTCTTTTCTCTTTAAAGATGCAGTGTTTAGTGTCTTTAGTGTTCTTCAGTTTTGCTATGATAGATCTATTTGTGATTTTCTTTTTATCTATCTAGCTTACTATTTTGTGTTTTCTAAATCTTTGTGAAAGGAGAGAAAAATTGACTCTGTTATTAATAGGGTTTATTTAAAACAACTTTATCTTTTTTTATAGCTTTGTTTAGCTTAGGAGTTTATCCCTTTTTATTGCTGAATGGAATTTCATTTTATGGATGTTACTCAGTTTGCTTATTCATTCACTTATTGGAGGAGATATTGGTTGTTTCAGTTATTAGTAATTATGAAAAGAAGTGTTATAAATATTTGCACGCATGTGTAAGGACATTAGTTTTTAAATCTATTGGTAATACCTAGGAACACTACTTCTGGATCATATGGTAAGGCTATGTTTACCTATTAAGATGCTTTTTCCTAGCAACTGCAACTCTGGTGATTATGCTATATCTTTTTTTAGATCATATGTGTATATGTAGTGTGTAACTAAATTTATTTTATTTTATCTGAACTATATAAAATATAAACATGTATGTGGAAACATTGAGGATTATAGATTGTGTTTTATGTTTTACATACCTAATTTTTCCTCAGATCTCTGACATGTTCAATATTTATTATAACCTTGTATATTTAGTAATATTTGATACTTGACCAACATGCTATAATAGAAGAAAAAGTATATTTTATCTTTTTTTATTATTATTTTTATGTTACCTGGCCCAACACTGACTAAAAAACATGAGTTAAACGATGAAGTAATAGTTCCTATGACTAATAATTAACAACACATTTCCAGGCTTTTATAGGTTCTACACTACCCTGTAGTTATGGTACAAGACTTCATCTTTGGGTCAGGTGGGGAAATTTCTCTTTTGGATTTCTGGAGTCAACTTTTGACACATAGGGTATGTAACCAAAATCTTACTGCAGACTTTCCATGGTGCAATTGACTTTGAGTTCTATACGTAACACTTAGCTTAGCAGCGGTTCTCAACCTGTGGGTCGCGACCCCTTTGGAGGTGGAACGACCCTTTTACAGGGGTCGCCTAAGACCATCGGAAAACACATACATAATTACATATTGTTTTTGTGATTAATCACTATGCTTTAATTATGTTCAATTTGTAACAATGAAATTGGGGGTCACCACAACATGAGGAACTGTATTAAAGGGTCGCGGCATTAGGAAGGTTGAGAACCACTGGCTTAGAGGCAATTTCCTTGCATTTTTGCTGGGGTCCAATCCCAGCGGGTCCAGGGGTCCCCAAAGGTGTGGACGGAGTCGGCGAAGAAGGAATGACACGAAGACAGCCTTCAGTTGATCAGCAGCCTAGTCAGGACCTCTAGCCAGGATCTCCAGCCAAAGTTCTGGTCGGAGTTCTGGTTAGGAACTGATCAGGATCTGATGTTTATTGTCTTGTTACATCCATATTTATACCAGCCGATTTTAATCCTGTCAATTTCTATTACAAAGGTTAGGGCGTTTCTTATCTCCATTCCAGGGAGTAAAGATTATGTAGCTTAACTACCCGCCTGGCGCTTAATTAAGGGGTTGTATCCCCTCCCTAACCTCAGGGAAAAATCCCCACCTGGGGAAACAACCTTTCTCGGAGAGGTGACCTTGGTTAAAACACATGGCGCTAAAGAGAGCAAACATATTAAGAACAATATGCTATATATGCCAGGTCCCTTGAAACATATGCTGTGCAGATGTTTCTTTTCTGCAGCGACTGTGTCAAGCAGCAAGGATGGACCGGCTCCCGGCACAT
>NW_005871249.1:1638721-1663827 GCF_000147115.1 Myotis lucifugus
AACTATATCAACATAAAATCCTTGATATCTAAAACTAAAATTGTATGTCGACAATTATGAATTTTACACTTTATTTTAATTTTTAAAATTGTTTTTAAATTGCTTCTCTGCTATAATTGAATAAAAAGTTTCTTTTTCTAATTCAGTAATACACACACAGAGAGATTATTTTTTAAGCTTGATAAACCAAAGAACCAAAGTTTTGGAATCCATAAAGAATATCATGACTTTTAGGACTATGGCTAGCCAAGTAAATTATCTATATATATGTAAAAGGCTAAGTGACCGACTGTATGTACGTCCGACCATCCAACCGACCAACCAGCCTGTACATATGATATGCTCTGGCAATTAATATATATAAAAGGCTAATATGCTAAGTGTCTGACTGTCTGACCAGTTGCTATGTAGTGCACTCACCACCAGGGGGAAGACGCTCAATGCAGGAGCTGTCATGATGAATACTGGCCATTTACAAAGAAACAGCACTGTGGACCTGGTGCCCACAGAGCAACACTAAGCTTCCCCCAAGTGGGACACAGGCCCCACCACCACCCTGGGGCAACAGCCCAGCAATGGCAGCCAATGCTACCAAGACCCCATGGTGCAAAATGCAGCCCACAGCCCAGCCTAGTGCAGAAATGGTGGCTGTGGGTGCCGGGTAATGATGTCACATAGCAACGCCTGGCTTCCTCTCCCTAGCGACTAGCCTCCTTGGAGTTTCTTCAGCCCAGGAACATGACTTGCTTTATAGCAGGTGCAAACATTTTACACTTTACCCAAATGTCTGTGAAGCATTTTCCCGTGCCTCATCTCATTTGATCCTCACAGAAGTCCTAGAGAAGGTAGATAGGAAACTTGGTGGAATCCTATTTTCTTTTCATTAGCCAGAAAATGGAGATTTAGAAAGCTTAGAAACTTGTCCCAAATGAAAAGAAGTAAGAAATGGTGGACCTTGAAAATTACTTCAGGTTTTCTCACTGTGCAGAATATAGTCAAACACTGCTGCAGTTAAATATTTTACCCTTTGTTCTCCCCGTGGGATCTACAATAATAATCTGCTTCATGTTGATATTTACTGCTGTGTTGCTGACAATTACTTGAAAGAGAAGTTGGGGTGCTTGACTGGGCTGGAAAAAGTTTAGCTACATCAGAAAGCAGGTCTAATTAAGCAAGTGTATTCTATATATATAAAAGGCTAAGTTGACTTGCGCATGTACAATATATATAAAGTTCTTGCTGATGCCAATGGCATGTGTGTGTTTTGATCTGTTGTTGTCGATTGTGAATTTGGTTAACACATCTATTATAGAGAAAGGGCAAATAGTGATATTAAAATATTTCTTCTAATTAATTTCTTCTCAATGTGCACGAATTCAAGCACCGGAGCACTAGTTTTAACGTAAATGTTGACTCACGCATGCACAATACATATAAAGCCCTCTCTAACACCACTTGCATGCTTGTGTTTCAATTTGTCATTGTTGATTGTGAATTTGGTTGTTTTTGTTGACATTCAGTGGGAACCGCATCACGATTTATTCATTGACCGTCTGACCGACTGAATGGCTGGTACATAAGATGTGCACTGGCCATTTAAAAATAAATGTTGACTTGTGCATGTGCAATATATATAAAGCTCTTGCCGGTGCCAATTGCACATGTGTTTTAATTTTATAATACTATATTATATATATTATTTTGACATAATTTTTTGGCTTGCAGTAATGTAATTACCACATGAATATTTCTTCTAATTAATTTCCTTTCAATGTGTACAAATCCATGCACCAGGCCACTAGTGTATATATATATATATATATATATATATATATATATATATATATATACACACTAAATCCATTTGTAAAAATATTTACTGCAAATGTAAAATAAAGGTGCTGAAGTAGGCAATTGCAAATAATCCCTTCTAATTCTGTGATAGAGAACTACAGGGGAAAGCTAATGCATTAAAGCATTTGTGAGTATTTCTAGCTTCATACAAACATATTTGTCAGATTTGCTAGTTAAGCAGGTCCCCAGAGGGACATTTTTTCCCATTGGGTAGGATATTTCCCATTTCAATAAAGGAAGAAGTTTCTCCCAGTTATTCCCTGTCATATCATCATCTCAGGTTCTTGTAGTGGCAGTTTCACATTCCAAAACAAGCTTTAAAGATGATTTCTGTTTATGTCTTCTCCCTATAAAGTATATATAATCTCATAGATGCAGTGATCTTGTTTGTCCAATCTATTCCTAGATTGACGACTGGTATATAATACACGCTTAGCAATAGTATTAAATGAATGAAGGAGTGAATAATTGAATGAATGAGAAGGCCTGTATAGAGCAATCTGGCATGAGTCCTATGTAACCAGAGAACAGGGAAGGACCTCCTAACCTTAGTGAAGAAAAAGGAATGGGGAAAGTAAAGGTGGTGTGCTGATATGGGGAAAGTGCTAGTTGGGGAAGGTGTCCTAAATTATGTCATCTGTGGTTAACCTTGTGCCAAAACTATAATGTTATTGGAAAATTCTGTAATAGGCTATCTGTCTTGCATCACTTGGGATGGCCTGCACTGCCCTTAAGGGTGGACCTGGCTACTTAACCATAATGATAGGGTGCCACAGAAAAATGTATACACACTTTAACCGCTTAAACTCACTTAATTTACACTCCTTTTCAGGTTTATCTGATTTGAAATAATGGGTGAAGCCAGACTAAGCTTTGAACAAAGGAAATTTATCCTAAAGTGCCACTAAACTTTTTTTATGGGGACACAAACTGGCAACAGTCAACGAATTGAGGGTATACAAATTCTGAATGAAATGATTCTTGTTGTTTGCAATTCCATTGTTTCGTGTTATCAGCAGAGCCTGGACCAGAACGGTCATCAGTTTGAAAACAGGCACTGACAAAAAAGAATTCATTTCTGTAGCTTCTTTTGAATTTTGAAAATGAACTGTACATTAATAAACACTGACTTTATAATCATTCAAAGTGCGTATACACTTTTTGGGACTCCCTGTACATGGAGCATGGAGAGGCATCTGACCCATGCTGAGCTAATTAGATTCTCTCTCCCTGGTATGTGGAAGGAATAACCAGATTGCCAGCCCTGTTGGATCCAATATCTGCTTTTCTAGCAAATCATTTTTGTAAAACCTCCTTTAAAGTTATTTTATAAAATGCTTTGCTAATATAGCTCACTTGCAACCATCTTTTAGAAAGCTCCCTTTAGAATTCTCTTAGAAATGCTTTGATAATATAACCTACTTACTCATAATTTCAAAAGTATCATGACCTAATTGCAATACAAAGGAGAAATAAAAGGAAATAATAGAAAAGCATTTTCTGAGGTTTGATGTATTTCAATGTGTAAATTTTTGGATACAATAAATGCAAAAGCTACAACTGCAGATTGATGGAGGTGTGTTGTGTATGCCCCTCAGGTTCCTGGTGGTAACATGACATTGCATCTCTTGATAAACTCTGAACAAAATAATACACAGCATTTCTTTCCAAATACATGGTATGTATTCCTGGGCAGTTCATTGATTGTGCGAAAATTAATTAACTTCTGCCAAAAAAGCAAGTATAAAATAAACGTGGGCTCCAGGCACAGTGGTGCACAACTTTCCCGCACATGGTTAGGTTTTTAGCCAAATCACTGTGACAACCAAAAATGTCTTCACAAATTTAAAAATATTCATTCCAGTGGGCAGTATTGCCCCAGTTGCAATTACTAGTATTGAATTAGCCGAGGATAAGTAGACCTATTTTGGGGGTTGCTAGAATTTTGAATTGTTAGAAAGTAAACTTTTAGTCTATGGAGTGCAGGGCAAAGCAGTGGATGTGGGCTCCTGCTGCTGAAAAATACGGAAGCCACACAGACAGGAGAGAAAGGGTCCCATTCTTTCTGGGGTCCTAGGATGTCCCCCTGGAAGGAAATGTTCCTTCTTGCTCCTCTTCAACCTCATCTCTCCTCATACACACATTAGCTTAGTTTGATTTCTCTCATTTGCAACTAAAATAAACTTTTACCAGGTATTATTATCCATCTACTGCTGAATCCAAAGGAACTGTGGAGTTTTTCATATTGATTTCTACATATTAGAGCAAATAAAGTTATTTCAATGTGCTATAGTTTATGCCATCTTCTGAAAGCTTATACCCTTGTTGAGACAAAATGGTCCAGAAATTGGATGGTTAGGATACAAATTGTCTCTGAGTGTAACCAGAATTGCCCAGACTATCAGAGGTGAGGGCAAGGCAGGCCCCACTTGCTGAGGCCTGTGGCTTAGGTGTCCTCCACATTCTCTCTTTTAGCCCCAGGGAGCCACTGCTGTACATGACTAACATGAAGTAAGCATGCTTCCTGTTGTACCTATGATTCTCACACTTAATGGAATAAGATGAGGTAACAGGAAGTTTGGAGTAGAACTTTGTTTATATAAATACCAGTTTATCCAAAGAGAGCTACAAAAATGACTTTTGCAATACCACTTTCATATCTATTAATTACCTCAAACACTTCTGGTTTTAGTATATAGTTTAGACTATCTTGAGAAAAGTGATTTTTCCTATTATTTTAATTGATAAATATGTTAGTCAACATTGTTGTTTTCTATTTGTTCTTGAAAGTATTTTAAGATCCATATTTGTCAGTTATAAATGTCTATTGCAGATATATACTAGTACTTCCACAGCATTGTTAAAACCTTATGTATAGTACTTGTGAGGATTATGTTTAATTAAATGGATATCGTTTGTTTCTATATTTTTTACAGCTATCATCAAACCACTTTTACATTTAAAAAATGTGTTTTATCTCCAACAAGTGTGTTGCAAGAGTAGGCACTGAATGAATATTTGTTGAATTAATTAACCTTTGAAGGAAAGTTGTTTTCTAATACTCATCTTACAGCTTTCCCCACTCTCAATTCATTATGAGACACAAGTATGTGATTAGAAATGATCTATATGCTCAGGACAGATTTCTCCTTAGTTAAACTACCTGTTTCATTCCGTATTCATTTAAATAAGGTGGATAACAGTCAGCATTTAGGCAAATGTGTCATCTACTTTGGCTCCGGAGACACTGCATGATTGTGTAATACAATTATTGGGATATGAATAGTGTCTCTATGCATCCCAGGGTAAAATCCCCATCACCATCATTAGGGAAAAACAAGTCTTTCCCAAATGACCATTCACCTGAATTTGGTATTTTATCTTTACCTGAGAGTAATAGGAAATAAATGGTAGTATATGAAAGTAGAAGCCTTACATCTGGTGCATCAGAGTTTATGAATTATATTGACTCAGCAACATATTTTAACTCAGCATAGACAAATCATGATTGTTATTTTATATTTTGCCCAAATCACACACTTACATTTCTGTGTAAACTATATCAAAACAAAACTGTTTTGGAGAAGCACGTAAGAAAATTCAGGAAAATAGTATTATGACAGTAAATCATATGCATAATCTCTGGGAGAGTTAAATCCATAGCATATTTAACTCTGAAAATAAATGAATTTACATAATGATTGATAAATATGTTATGATAATAGCCACCCACTTAGCCAATTATCTTGTACAAAAGTACTCCATACAGAGTTATTGGACAGAGTTTAATTTGACTATAAAAAATCTTTACGTTCCTAATCATGGGAAACTTAGAGTAGCCCTGAATGTTATTGCTCAGTGGATAGAGTGTCAGCCCACACACTGAAGGGTCACAGGATCAATTTCTGGTCAAGGACACGTACCTGTGTTGGAGGTTCAACAAATAGATGTGTCTCTCTCTTTCTCTCCTCCTCCCTCTCTTCTTCCTTCCTTTCCTCCCTCTTTTCCTCCCTTCCACTCTCTCTCTCTAAAAACAAAAAGGAAAAAAAATCCTCAGGTGATGTTAACAACAGCAAACAACAACAACAAAAACAGAGAAAGTAAAAGAAAACTTGGAGTAAAATGAGTTGCAGCCTGACCACAGAAGGAGAAGCTCACAATCTAACAGCCTCTGAGAAGCCAGTTCCATTGAATGCTCTCTCTTTGCTCAGCTTCGGAGCCACGTCAACATGAATTCATTACAGCTCCATTTATGAGCTGTGTGAACTTGGCCAAGAAGTTTACCTTTACTAAATGTCAATTCCCTCAAACAGCAAAATGGGATCAATAATTGTACCTACCCTATATCTGTTGTGAGGCTATACCGAGATGGTTATGTAGGTAGAGTCACCAGGGCTTGACCCAGAGCTGTCCATCCATGTACCAATTATCATTTCATTATTATTGTTGACATGATATTCAGGAGAGCTGGTGTGAATGAGTGAAGCATGACTGGGATGTATAAAAAAATGAGTGTATCCACCTGTGTAGGGTGGTGGGTTCACTCCGGGAAGAAAAGCTGGTGAGCTGGCTATGTGGAACAGTATTGCCAGATGGCCACGTAACATCTCTCCTCGGATGAGATGCAAGTGTTGGTCTTCGCATGGCTCTACGGTAGAAGTAAATGTGAGCGCGTGAGTTTAATAATACCAAAAGCTCTCTCAGGTTTCTTAACTGCCTAAAGGCAGCTTTTAATTTTAAGCACTGAGAAAAGTCAATCAGCCTCTACCTAAAAATATTCATTGGAATGTGTTTTGCATGCATTAAAACCCAATTTCACATCTCACCAAGTTTAACTACTTTTTTGCTCAACTAGTCTCAGATTCTGGGTATTTTATTTATTTACAATAGAGCACATGGGTTGTTTAAATTTAGACAGGTCTGCATTAAATAACTATTCTGCCTCTTGTATGTTTTCAGCAATGTTGTTTCCTTGAGATATTTTAAAATATAAAGGCTTCCAGTAGAAATTTAAGAAAAGTTATAAACTATAAATAAGTTTTCTCTCAACGCACTGGGGAAAGCAAAATCGAATAGGATGAAACAGCAAAATTTAATTAAAATATAGTCATATTACGTAGTCAGTATTTTGCATAGAATTTGTTGCATGCATGTTTATCAAGATACAATTAAAGTGACACATTTATCTGTTCTGATATACAGATCTCGTCAGTGTGCAGAGCCCTTGATTTGCAAGCCTTATTGCTATCGCTTCTCTTTGTTCGAAGACTTTATACAAGAAAATTTCATCTTTTACTTTGTATAAGTAGACATGCTAGTTTGTTTGCGTATGCTGATATTTCAAAAATGCTAAATGGAAAAATTAGTGCCTGCAATTCAGAAAATAAAGAAGGAATTGCTAGTGAAATCTCTCTCTACATTTTTCAGTGTGGGGTTCAGGGCAATGGGGGACATGCAGAGGGCACAAGAAGCTTGGTGATAGCCCTGCCTGGGTTGGTGTAATTTGTTATCTCTGAGAATCCAGCCTTCAGGGTATAGGAGTCAAACAGAAACCACCACTAAATTTCCAAGAAGTTAGTTCAGTGAGTTCAATTCTTAACCCTCCTTCGTGGGTTATGATATTAGCTGTTATAATAGTCACTTTTTTGATCCTACCGATTTTGTAAAAGAATATATGCATGTAAGCAGGACAGGATGTCTGAAAGGTAAAGAGAAAATCTATCAGTTCTCCCAAAAGATTGCTTTCAGTATAATGATACAATTCATTACCTATGTGTGATCCTCCCTCTTAGCCAAAAAGCTTTCCAGAACTTTCTTATAGAAAGAGTTCAAGAAATGATGACTTTTAGTCTCTCAATTCTAGCATTCTCTCTGTTGGTAACTCTATTACTATTACAGCTGCAACTATTACAACCACTTCTATCCTTTTAGTTCTTTAAAATACTTGACATTTAGAAAATGCAATTCCAGAAATCGAAAGTAACACAATGTTTTCTATATTTTCTTTAATAGTGAGTTGATAACAATAGCGGTATCCATGTATGTTTTGTTTTGTTTTTCTTTCACTGTTTTTTTTGGGGGGAAATTTTGAATATTTATACAGAACTTGCACAGGGTCTTTGATGTGTCCAACTGATGCTGTTGCAATAACCTGGTTATTTAACAGGAAAGGAGTGAATGGAAGACCAGATAATATAAACATGCCTTTTGTACAGCTGTGCCAAAAAGCTGCATTTAACATTTTCCAAGTCTGTTCCCTGCTGATACATGGGGGAAGGGAATAGACAAAAGCAGTTTGGACACATGCGCAGTCAGGTCTGAGTGACATAAGAAGGTGCCTACCTGCCTGTCTGTCAATCACACCTGAAAGCCAATGAGTGGCCATAATAGGTGTGGCCACTGCAAGCATGAGAAACCTGAATGCTTACATTTCCTAACTAGGGAGGCCTTCTCTTCTCTTCTCTTCTCTTCTCTTCTCTTCTCTTCTCTTCTCTTCTCTTCTCTTCTCTTCTCTTTTCTTCTCTTCTCTTCTCTTCTCTTCTCTTCTCTTCTCTTCTCTTCTCTTCTCTTCTCTTCTCTTCTCTTCTCTTCTCTTCTCTTCTCTTCTCTCTCTCTGTTGGGCTGCCTTCCTGGCTCTCCTGTGGCAGGGGGATGTGCTCCCCTGTGCCCACATAGTGCAGGCCATGTTGGGCTCCACTCGTGGACTCATGGATTTTAATTAGCTTTATGCTGAACCACACCAGCTGCAACATGGAAGGGATACTATGGACACTGGCCTTACTTCTGACTTTGTGGAACTCCCAGCTGCCCCTCTTCCAGGCCGGACTACAGAACCCGAGAAATGTAACTTCATGCAAATAAAATCTTCCACATCCCATCCTCCTGTGGGAGCTTCTGAAAATCCTTATTTTAGTGGCTCCCCAAGAACCTCCACCTCGCTCCCCGAATGACAGGGGAGTTTCATTTTCTGGCATCACAACTACCTTTAGAACATTTTTGGAATAAGATAAAATACTCCATTAAAATGTCCTTTTTCTTGAAACTAGAAATGCCTTTGATTTCATTTTTATCCCCAGGGAATGAAATTACCAACTCTGGCGGATGTTAGGAGTAATGGGTGTCAGAGTAGATGGGCCAGACATGAGATGTTCTGGGCGCAGCTGGGCTGCATTAGCTCCATTTTTCCTAAACTACAAGGGGACATTAAAGGTGCCCTGTGGGCCAGGGAAGGCTCAGGCCACAGGCAAGCACGCACTCCATTATTCAAGCACAATGGACGGAAAATGCGTTCTTGAGATCACTTACTGATATCTTTAATTTTGGATTAAAGTTTGTACTGCTTTATCACTATCTCAGTTTGCACATAGACCCCTTAGAGCATTTTTTTATAATGCCTTTCCTCTGTTTGTTATTCATAAAAAGCACATTTGGTCCTTCCAATGGGTGACTGTCAGTAGCTATTACTATTCCGGAGCTCACCGAATCCGATCAGAGTTTGGCGGGGTCAGACTGCGGTGGCAAATGGTTCAGTTCAGCTTGTCTTGGTTGGTGATGAAGCTTTGTAATTTGTACCAAGAAAGCTTATATTTGCTGCTCCCGTTGTGCTAAAAGAGACCCAGGGCAGGCTTCATACTAGTCTCCTATCGATTGGCCCTAATCATCCCGCATAACCATGAAGTGGCTAAATGCACTCATAAACACCTGTAGGCATTGCTAGATAGATAGCGATGGGTATACCGGTGCTCTAGACAGAAATATGAAATCTAGATTTGCCCTAAAGGGAGTAAAGCAGTGCCTGTGAAAATAATGAGTTCAGCAAGATTTCGATTGTTTGTGTTATATTCAGATAATGGAATTTTCCTGAAATGTTCAGTGTTTCCTCTGGTGGGTACCAAATACAGTGAATTTCAGGAAAAGTATTTTACATGCAGTCTACACAGAACCACTTTTATAAAGTAGAAAGCTTTATACAAATGCAAGACATTCCCCTATTAATATCTTGACGAGCAAGGATTATCTTAATTGTAATTCTGATGTATCTAGTTTAATGCCACAAAATGCTGCCATCTACTTCAGTTAAGTAAGAGGCTTATAAGCTAATTTCTCAGAGAGTTTTGCATATTCATCAGTCTACATTGTCATTATTTAAAGATGGAAAGAGGGAGTTGTTTCAAGATTAAATGTTAAAAGATGCAAACTAACATGCTCATTTAATTAAGAAAGCATGCAGCCGAGCCTGTGGGAAGAGTGTCAACCTTAACGTTGTGTTTATATGTCGTCTCCTCCACTGGTTTTCATCATAGTCTCATTATCTGAAACTTCTCATTTCTTTCTAATTGAAAGAACACCTGCTCTTCATTTCTTATTGAGTTTGCTGTTTTCATTTGCTTTTAGTAACATCTCTAAAGACCAATTGTCAGATTAGATGCTTAAAACTGTTCCTGCAGCAGCCTGGATAGGCAATTATCTTGGAGAGGCGAAGTCAAGTCCACGCGTTCCAAATTTGTGTCTGAGGTTTCTTAAATACGACCTCTGTAAGGGATGAGCCTCTTTGGGGAAGGTAGATTGTAATGCAAGCTCCTCTCTGTTCAGGAAACTGACCTGAGATTGCATAGGAAGATGGGCATGTCTAGTATGGCAAAACCCAAGAAGCAATTAGGAACCGAACAAAGGTTTTGGATATCAAACCTCATTTTGATTAGCTAGTACACTGGATATTATATAAGCAATTATGCTCACAGACACATCCAAGTTGGATGAGTCAAAATTAAAACAAATAAACCCCAATGAGTGCTCACTTTTGAAACATTAAATGAAAGACGCAGGGGTGGGATTTTATTTTATTTTATTTTAATTTTATTTCTTAATTATAGTTGACATTCAATATTATTTTATATTAGTTTCAGGTGTACAGCATAGTGATTAGACAATCATATAATTTGCCAAGTGAGCCCCCCGATATTTCAAGTACCCACCTGGCACCATATTTAGTTATGACAGTATTATTGACTGTATTCCCTATGCTGTACTTTACATCCCTGCAACTATTTTCTCAATCCCTTCACCTTCCTTACCTAGCAATCAACCCTCCTCCCTCTGACAACCATCAGGTTGTTGTCGTTTTTACCCTGTGTCTATGTGTCTATTTCTGTTTATGTTCTTTAGATTCTGCATATAAGTGAAATCTCATGATTTTTGTACTTTTCTGTCTTATTTCTTTTAGTATAATACCCTCTTAGGTCTAGCCATGCTTCACAAATGGTAAGATTTCATTCTTTTTATGGCTGAGTAATATTCCTTTGTATGTATGTACCACAGCTTTTTTATCCATCCACCTATTGGTGGGCACTTGGCTTGCTTCTATATCTTGGCTGCTGCAATGAACATAGGGGTGCACAGAACCTTTAAAACTGGTGTTTTGGGTTTCTTTGTATATATACCCAGAAGTAGAATTGCTTCTGGGTATATATACAAATGCAATTCTATTTAAATTTTTTTGAGGAATCACCATACTGTTTTTCATGGTACCTATACCAGATTGCTCTGTTGGTGGGGAAGCAGTGGTAGGATTTTAGATTTTCCAATAAAGTAAGTTTTAAATAAAAATATCTTTGCTAAAATGTGTGTGTGTGTTTTAGACAATTACTGTGCATGTTTTTATAGTAAAACAAAAATATATATCAAAGTTTCTTTTCTTAAAAAATATATTTTATTGATTTTTTTACAGAGAGGAAGGGAGAGAGAGAGGGATAGTTAGAAACATCGATGAGAGAGAAACATTGATGAGCTGCCTCCTGCACACCTCCTACTGGGGATGTGCCTGCAACCAAGGTACATGCCCTTGACCGGAATCGAACCTGGGACCCTTCATCCCGCAGGCCGATGCTCTGTCCAATGAGCCAAACTGGTTAGGGCTATATTAAAGTTTCTTATTTACATAGTATCTATACTAATAAAAGCCTAGGTGGCCCTCGTGCATGACATTGTCACAAGATGGCCACCACAAGATGGCCACCACAAGATGGCTGCATGCACAGCGGAGGCGAGGTCCGGCGGCCGTTCTGCACAGTGAGGCCTGGGGGTCCTGTGGCTCCACGGGGCACAGAGGAGGCTGGTCCTGGCCTCTCTGCCACCTCGCGCTGAGGAGGCGGGTCCCGATGGAGGAGGCGGGTTGTGGCAGGGGAGGGCAGTTGTGGGTGATCGGGCTGACAGGGGATGGTAATTGGGGGCAATCAGGCCAGCAGGGGAGGTCAGTTGGGGGCCATCGGGCTGGCAGGGGAGCAGTTAGGGGGCTATTAGGCAGGCAGGCAGGTGAGCAGTTAGGAGCCAGTAGTCCCAGATTGTGAGAGAGATATTCGACTGCTGGTTTAGGCCCAATCCTGCAGTCAGACATCCCCTGAGGGGTCCCAGATTGGAGAGGGTGCAGGCCGGGCTGAGGGACACTCCCCGCCTTCCCCTCCCCCATGCATGAATTTTATACACTGGGCCACTAGTATTTTATAATTCTAAAAAAGAAAAAAAAGTAAATAATTTTATATTGTGGCTCATTCATATTTTAACAAATGTTTTTAGTGACACTTTTGATGTCTTTTTATTATATATAGAAATAGACTTTCTTTTAGATGACTGAGCATTCGTTAGCACTTTCTTATACTAAATTAAAAATTATGAAAGTCTAAAGTGAATATGCAAAAGCTTTTATTAGTCAATGGCATTAAACAGGGACTGATATTAAAACAAGATCGAGGTAACTTGTACAAATCTGTATTCTTTTTTTTAAAAAATATATTTTATTGATTTTTTACAGAGAGGAAGGGAGAGAGATAGAGAGAGTTAGAAACATCGATGAGAGAGAAACATCGATCAGCTGCCTCCTGCACATCTCCTACTGGGGATGTGCCCGCAACCCAGGTACATGCCCTTGACCGGAATCGAACCTGGGACCTTTCAGTCCACAGGCCGACGCTCTATCCACTGAGCCAAACCGGTTTCGGCCAAATCTGTATTCTTAAAGGTCATAGAGTACAGCTAAAAGACAACCACAAATGTATAATCTCATGTTGCTAATAACATAGCTGCCTGCTTAGAATTACCCTTTTCCTTTTTCCAGAGAAGTTTTATCCCCTGGGAAAGGTACAAAGCATTCTCCTCCTTTTGTTAAAAGTGTTTCAGAAAAATTGAGTCTTTCCCATTTTCTGAAGACTTACATAGCATCATTATTTTTGTAGATCAGAAAGTTGTTGGGGGTATTCATGTTAAGCAGCTTCTTCCTTTTTTTTTTTTGCTATAGGAATCCTCAGAAAATTACTTATCAAATGTAGAGAGATTCCTATATTTCACAAAACTTATAAATCTATGTAGGAGTGGGGCATTTAGGATTTATAACTTTTTTTGTGAATACTGGTACTACATAGCAGATGGACCAGTACTAGAGAGAATTTTAACTAATAGGCCTATATTAGAAATTTAGCTAACTGGCCTATGGTACTAATAAGCCTATATTAGAAAACGTGCTCACAAATGTAAATCTTTGTATCTTCAAATGCTTCTTTACATATAGAAATACTGACTTTTTGCTACAATAAATTTATGTATATATTCTATATGCTTTTTCAAAGGAAAAAAGTATCTTTTTACCTTTTTGTATATTTTATTTACAAGTAAAATATGATGTAACATTCTTAACAACCAAAACCCCGAGATGATACTTAAATGTGTTTATCTGTAGAGTTACTCTTCTTGAAATTATATAGTTAAAACTTTTAAACTAAGAAACACTAATTTTCCTTACATTTTATATGAGCTTATCTCCAATTGAATGGGAATCTTACTAATAAAAGCCTAGGTGGGTCCTCACGCCGTCATGCCGTGATGCCCTCATGCCGTCACAAGATGGCTGTGCACACAGTGGGGGTGGTTTCTGGTGGCCGCTCTGCATGGCTTCCACCCGGGTTCCTGCAGCCCCATGCCTGTCACAGAGGCAGGTCCCCAGGCTCCGGCCTACCTCTTTGGGGCAATCCATCAAGGAGCCCCGGATGGGTGGACAGGGCCTATGTCTTTGGGGTGATCGATCGTGGGGCTCCCACACTGTGAGAAAGCACAGGCTAGGCTGGGGACCCTCCTCCCCCACCCCCAGGTGCAGGAATTTCGTGCATTGGGCCTCTAGTTATTTAATAATACTTTTAGTATAAATTATGCTTGCCTGATAGGATCTTCTCCCTTTCACTATTACTCCTCAGTGATGGAACAATGCTTTTGTGCATTTAAACTGTTAATTTTACTGAATTCTATTTATTAAAATTTTAATTTTTATTATGTTGAGCATAAAAATAGACAACTATCTAAACCAAGCTTCCATGCTCTTTCATTACAACAGATCAGTGATCAGTTGTAATCTGTTGCCCCAAAGTGGGAAGCTGAGTACTATCTATTTTTTTAGGTAATGATGTTGAAGCATTTTATATTTCCCCCATTACAGCCATAGAAAAAATCTAACCATGCCCACTTTTAACATATTAGTAGATTTACCAGCTAAACTCCACATCATCTCTATGAAATTTGTGTGTATTGCCTAAGATAGTGAAACCCTTTGTTCTCTTATCTGTGGGCCCATGGGTTCATTTTAGGGGAAATCTATGTGTTTGAACTTGGGTCAAGGCTGTCAGTACATCCACATGATGTATTGATACTGTCAGAAGCTAGGAAGTCAGATCCCAGAAGAGAGAGCATCATAGTGAAATTCCTTCCCAAGTTTAATTAAAACAATCATGACAAGTGATCTTAAAGCATTCTGTAAAGCTGTTTAAAAGAGCTGGCGTAAGAATCCTGGGCATAATTATTAGGATCCTTTTATAGTGCCCTAATTACAAAATAAAAATGAATAAATAGAGTTAATCCATTAAGATGTGGCTTCGGAAGGGTTTTCCTCACATGTAATTCTATACAACATACTTCTCTTCTTATAATGTTAGCCAGTATTGATGTCAGTATAGAGTAGCTAAATCATTATAAGAACAAAGCTAATTAAGAATGATGGATCTTAAGAGAGTTAAGAAGTCCCTTGAGAACAGGAAACCTAGAACTAATCTTGAACTTATTGTTATTTAGCTGCTCATAAAGTCATTTCTTAAGACCCTATAATCAGCATGGGAGAAACTGTAAAGCTTTCAGATCTCTTCTATGCATGTAAATGTGACTATTATGAGCAACCTGGCTAATATACATACTTAAAACCCCATCTGATAACATTTCTATTTGTTTGTTAATCAGTCTGCCCTTTGCTCACTGTTCAAGTCAAAGCTTGAATAGCACATCACTAAAAACCTTACCCCTGAAGCAGAAGCTAATCAAAGATACTTCCATTAAAATACAAACAGTCCTAGTTATGTACAGAAATGGAATATGGATGCTTATATATTCTGTCTTCCAAATAATCAGTCCATTTTGTGATAACTTGGTTCAGCCGCACACGGTGGTAACAGTTTAAAAACTGGAAGCCCTGGCTGGTGTGTCTCAGTTGGTTGGGTGTCCTCTGGTGCAGCCAAAGGTTGCTGGTTCAGTTCCTGGTCAGGGCACATGCCTGGGTTGAAGGCTCGATTACCAGTAGGGCGCATACAGGAGGCAGCTGATCAATGTTTTGCTCTTACATCCATGTTTCTCTCCCACTCTCCCTCTTCCTTCCTTCCTCTCTGAAAATTCAATTAAAAACAATAACAACAAAAAAAACTGGGGGGGAGGGAACAAAACTCAATTCATAATAGTTTACCTGACAATTATGTATCCCCGTAGTGTTTTAGTACACATTTTTCAATTACTAAATTATTTTACTGAAATATGACATGATGTAGAAGAAAATGCAAATATTTAGGTATTCTTTAATATAATTTGCTAATTACAATGATTAATTTTATTATGCTGATGATGTTTATAAGAAGTCTGTTTCTGAAGAAATATTCACCTCTATACAAGCAGACTTATATAAATGGGGAGTAGCTAGAGGAACATGTGAAATTGAAGGATGGTGTATTGGTTTCTAAAAAAACACAAGTTTAATGTTTTAAAGCAACACAAATTTCTTCTCTTACATTTCTGGAGGCCAGTAGTCTGCAATGAGTCTTATGGTGTTAGGATGATGGTGTCGACAGGGTGGTTTTTTCCAGATGCTCTGGAGAGAATCCATTTCATCTCCTTTCCTAGCCTCCTGCATTCCTTGGCCTATTAACCTTCCTCACACCAAGTTATCTCCCCTGCCCCTCGCCCCCCCCCCCCGCTTCTGTTCTTACATCACCATCTTCCTCTTCTGTCATTAAACCACCTCAGTACCTTCCTCTTTTGATTAAATTTAGGGCCCATCCAGATATTTAATGATAATGACCCATCTCAAGATTCTTAATTTTATCACATGGGCCAATTCCCTTTTATCATAAGAGGTAACATTCACAGGGGCCAGGGATTAGGACCGGGTTATCTTTGGAAGCCATTATTCAACTTATTACAGATGGTTTCACATTTTACTTTTTAAGAAGGGAGAACTTGGACATATTTTTTATGTTGCTGAAAAAGAGCCAATACAGAGGGAAGGTTGAAGATATGAGAAAGTCAGGAAGGAATCCGTGAGCCAGTCCCTCTAGGCGACAGGAGAAGAATGGACCTAGAAAACAAGTAGAGAGATTGTCTTTATAGGAGCGGCTACACAATTGCTTGCCAGTGAAGAGGAAGGAAAGCTAGGTCGAAGTGAGTCTGAATTGGTAGTGGGTGTAGTGGCAGGAAACAAAGGGATTCTCTTTTGGCTGTTACATTGGAGGCAGGTCTTTTGCTGGGAATGGAGGGGTGGTGGCGAGGTAGGAGGCCGAGGGAGGATGCAGATGATGAGAAATTGCTGTATGGATAATGGGAAAAATGATAAGCACAGGAAACACAGAAGGCATATGGATCAGGAGAGAGGGCCTGATTTCTATTGAAGACTGTGAATGAATCCATGGGCTCTGAAGTTTTTTATGAAACTAAGGGAAGGTTGGATGTTGTGGAAAATTTGTACAGTGGGATTGAGTCAAGATTTCTAGGCAGCGGCAATGGAAGACTGGGGGACTAAGGGAGTTGAAGCATTGGAAATGGTAGATATTAGATTCTAAGCTGGTTGCGGGGGGAAGTAAAAAAAGATTAATGGGAGTAACTGAGTGCAAGACCTAGGGCCAGGAGATTTTTGTCAGAGAGTAGGAGGCTTATGTTTAGATTTTTGAGCTAGAGGAGTCCCAGATGAGTGTGGGTATGGGAGTGCCTGTCTGAAGGGGACTGGCAATAGACTGTACAGGACATTAGGAATACAAGGTGATGAGAGAGTATTGTGTTATTCATTTTTTGCATAGGTATTTATTAGTTTATTTTTTGTTAATCCTCACCTGAGGACATTTTTTTCAGTTGTTTTCCAGAGAGAGTGAAAGGGAAAGAGGTAAGGAGGAAAGGAAGAGAGAGAGAGAGAGAGAGAGAGAGAGAGAGAGAGAGAGAGAGAGAGAGATTAATTTGAGAGAGACAAATCGACTGGTTGCCTCCTGCACTGCCCCAACTGGGGGGCAGGGAGCAAACCCGCAATCCAGGTATGTGCCCTTGACTGGGAATCAAGCCTGTGACCCTTTGGTCCACAGGCCTACCTTCTAACCACTGATCCACATAGGCCAGGGCATTGCATAGGTATTTAAATCAATTAGGAAGATGGAAGGACTTAGGTCTAGAAGACAGTGAGTGAAAGTGAGTGATTCCCCAGTTGGCTCTTGGGGGAGTAATTCCTTAGAAAAAAGCCAACAGCCAGGTTGCAGCTACAGCAAAAAGGCAAAGGGTAAGTTTGATGAGCACATTGTGACTATAGGGAAGTTTTTAATGGAGTAGAGTTATAAAGGACACAGTAAAAGAGTTTTGGAAGAAAGAATACTGTAGGAAATTGGATTAGAAAAGAGGAATCACAGAGAATTCTTATGGGTCAATATATTGGGAGAAGAGAGATCCAGGAAAGACTCCACACCATGCAGTGACTTTAAGCTCTGGTGCTTTTGCCTGAAAATAACAGTAAATCCCACCTCGAGGCGGCTCTGATGCTCTGAGTATTTATGATCCCACATAAGTACACAACCAGAGTTTGTTCAGTTCCGGGGTTAATTCAGCAGCTCAGTCATGGTGGGCTTCAAATTCTTTCCACCTTCCTACACGCAGACATCCTTTCTATTCCAGCCATTTTTTTTCCAGGCCTATCCCTTAGGATCATAAAATAAAGTGTAACCAGCATTTTCAAAACACACAAACTGGTGGGAAAATAAGAATGCCACCCCACCACCTCCTTTAAGGGTGACTAAAGCCCTCCTAGAAACTTCAGCTCTGACATCTCTTAAAATATAATGGCCCAAATTACATCTCTCACCCGTGACTAAACTCATGGCTTGATAATGTTAGAGAGGCCACCGTGATGAGCTGAGAAGAGTAAATGTTTACCTCCAGGGGCTGGGAAAGACCCAGCCTCCTCTGAAAGGATGCAGGGCAATGGCTTTGTTTAGGCAACAAGTGGTGGAGGCCAAGGATAAGAAAAACTTGCAAATGAATTTGCAACGTATTTTTGTCTGTGGATAACTGTGGCCTTGAGCAATTTACAGCCTCCTCCCCAGTAGAATCTGGATTTAATTTATGCAAAATGCCCAACCCACAAAAAGGTACACAATGCCAGTCGCTGCTGCTGCTTTTTATTTTTTTGATGCTTGGGGTAGGTATTTTAAGACAAGCTAAAAGTCACCACTTTTACTTTTACACTGACCTTTAATTTTTTGGTCCTGATAAAAATAAATGAAAGAAGAGATTATGGGAATAAAAAAGTGATAATTGATTATGTATCTTCCCTATCCCAGAGGCCTTAATTTTTAACACTCCTTTCAAATAGTGTCAGAAGTCTCTCGAAGAGAATTTTCTTCTACATTCATGCTGTATGAAATTCAAAATAACGTAGAGGCTTTATGATACAAGGATTTAATTTTCCTTGTAAATCTTGCTAAGTACATAAAATAATGCAACACAAATTGATTACAGAAACATATAATTTTGGTTCTAAAAGGTGCTTTAGAAACCATTTAATCTCAACCATTTATTTTAAGATGGAGAAACTAAAGGCATTTGTGATGCATTCAAGGTCATTAGTAAGTATGAAGCTTAGAACTACAGGTTGTTTCTTAGAATTCCAAGTCTAGGACACGTTTTCACTCTACTACACCACCCTGAAGGACTCATTTTTTTTTTCCTATTAAAAATGCAGTATTTTGTTCAAAAGTTGCCTCTCTTTATCAGCGGTTCTCAACCTGTGGGTCACGACCCCTTTGGTGGTCGAACGACCCTTTCACAAGGGTCACCTAAGACCATCCTGCATATCAGATATTTACATTATGACTCATAACAGTAGCAACATTACAGTTATGAAGTAGCAACAAAAATAATTTTATGGTTGGATCACAACATGAAGAACTGTATTTAAAGGGCCAGAAGGTTGAGAACCACTGCCTTAGATAGTACTAAGAACAATTATCTCACTGTAACTATCCTATTCTATTCTATTCTATTCTATTCTATTCTATTCTATTCTATTTTAATCAGTGAGGAGAGGTCCTCATTTCTACTGGTTGCTAGTGGAAGTGGGCTTCTTGGGATATCCTGAGAAAAAGAATTTTCTGAGACTCACATGGGAGAATGAGGTATTGTAGAAAGCTTTATTTTTATGCAGTTAAACTCTTGAATTTCCAAAGCCCCATTTCCCTCTGTCCTGCCATGGAAGAAGTCCCATTTTGCTTTCAGCAGAGCTCAAATCAAAGCCACCGCCCAGAGTTTCCATTCCATGTTGGGACACAGTCTAATTCAGCATCAGACTAGTTGCAGTCTATCAGTCCATGGTGCTCGGGGTCGCCATGGCCACATGGCTATGGAAGAAACACTGGAAGGAGGAGTAAAGCCAAAAGAACCAGAGAGCTGAAAGAGCCAGAAGAAGAGAGAGCTCCTTTGTCTAGGGATTATGTATTCCCAAATTTGTGTGGGCTTGCAATGACTCTGCCTACTCTAGCCAATCCATGGTTCCCCAGGCTTGACTGACAGGTACTTTCCCTGTGTCACCCTGACTCATTGCACATGAGCCCATCTTCCCCTTTGTTGGACCCCTTCCCCCATTGACCTGCAGGGAATGGACCAGTGGTCCCCTGGGGAGTGTGAAATTGCAGCTTCCTGGTGAAGCTGCCAAAATGGCCATGCCTATAATGCCTGGCTTTCCCTTTTGCTCCTTTTCTATTATTAATAACTAGCTAATTACAAAGGTATCAATATTTTATATCATATTAATTTGATGTGCTATGCATATATTTATATATCATATCTATTTTTATATGAGGTAGGGATTATTAGTAACATACATTTGCAATGAGATTACAAGCAAATTATTTGGATGGATTAGTTAGAAATTCTGTCCCAAACTGTATCTGTCATTGGTGATAATTGATTTTTTGCTATATTGTACCATACCTTATATTGGAAATAATAGATGACATCACTGGCCTGGATCTGATGATCAACTTCCCTATCCCTTTTCCTGAAAACCATGAGTATCACTTGCTTCAACCTGTTTATACATTCTTCAAGGAGCTCCTGTTGGCCTCTAAAGAAATTATTTTTCACTATATCTATCTTCCAACGTAGCTTTGCTGTTTTATGACTCTTATATAAACAACAGAAGTAAACAATATGTAGTAGGCATATAAAACAATTTAATAGAGATTAAAAATTTAACTTAATGGTATCTAAGGTTTGGTGAGGGGAGGGGGAGTCTAATAGCACATTTAGCAACCAATGAAAGTGCAAGGCTTTTATCAGGTTATAGTTTGGAAGAAGTTACATTGCTAGATATAAATGTTCAAAACTTTCTTTTAAACTTAGAAGTTTTAGCATCTCCTTCACTCTCCACCTTCTCTCTATATAAAAATGCTCTGGTTTCTCCTATCTTAATGCCCTTCTCTAAGTCTTCTCATTCTTTCTAGCTACTTCCTTTTTTTCCTTCTTTTTACTTTCAAAATTTTTAGTTGGATGATGGGGACAGCTTCTGCTTCTACTTACTCAACAGCCCCTCTTTCCCAGTCTCCTTGTACCTGCGGCTGTAACCTGCCTACTCTAGGCTTCCTAACCTTCTCAGTGCTAAGTACAATGACGTACTCTGGGTCCCACGTTCCCTTATCCTCCAGATGCCACTGAGCTATCTGCTCCTCCCTTCCCTCTGCCCAAACACTCTTCCTTCACTGCTCTCTACCATCCACCTCTCCTCATCCTTCCACTGTCTCGCTGATCATCCTTCTGTCTTTCTCTTATGTCTCTCCACCCTCCTGTCTCTTAAGCATGATTACGTGGTCATTTTAAAGTGTGATCTGATCTTTCATGGTCCTCTCTTTTGCGCATACTTCATTTATTCCTAGGACTAAAACCCTCATCTGGGAAAATGATTCCTACTAAATGTTAAGCCCACTCTTCTCTCAAAGGTCTAGTTTTCCAGTCACTTGCCAAGCATTGCTGCTTGATTAGCCTGCCATGGACTCAAACTAGTGTGTCTGGAATGAAACAGCTTTTCCTCTTATAAAGCGCCTTAGTCTCTTGAATTCCCTGTATCTTTTTATGGTCTCCAAGAATCTCACGTTACAACCACTTGAAGTATAACAGCCATCCTTTTGCTCTATCTACCTCTCAAGCCCCCTATCACGTAGAGTTTCTGTGAATTATTTCTTGACAGTGCCGCTTGCTTTTAATCCTACTCCCTTTTCCCCCTGCAGGTTTCCTCTGCTAGGTCCTTATTCAATAATATTTTGTCTTATTGAAGCAATCTTTCTGTTCATATCCGCCATCCCATCTTTCAGTCTAATTCTAATCCCTTCTGCATTCTAAAGGCAAATTCATCTTTCTGCATTATCACTCTGATTATGCCATTATAAATGAAATTTTGGGTGACTGCTATATTGAAAAAAAATCTCTTTAGTCACTCATTACAGACTCTCTCCAATGTAAAAGCAGCGTATCTTCCTATTCTCATCTTTCTTCTCAAAAGGATCCTCCTGCTCCAGCTAATTGGATCAGTCGCCACTTTCACAAAATGCTGATGCTCTTGTTGGCACCCTTCCTGGAAGGCCCTTTATCCTGTTCACCACCAGCGCAGCCTGTAACAGACAGCACAGTTCTCACCACTTCTGCAAAGCCTTCCCGTACCACTCTGGCCAGAAGTAATCTTGGCTTCCATAAACTTGGACAGCATTTGTTAACCAATCAATTCATTTTGCAGAGTCGTGCACTGGTGTGACAACCTGTGTCATTATTACCTTGAACTTTTATTAGAAATATATTTTCAAGGACTAAATCTATTTTAAAATGTACCGACGATGTCCTTATTTCTATTTACTTCAAGTAAAAGACCTTAAAGACAAGGGCCATGTTCATTCATTCAACTTTTACTAAGTGTTTTCTGTGAAATATTTAGAGAGATGGAACAGAATGAAACATGATCCTTGTCTATAAACAGTGACACTCTGATGAGACAGGCTGGTAGATGAGTGAATGATGGCTAAAGGTTGTTTTAAATGTTATAATAGAAAGATGTGTGGGATCTAGTTAGGAAATGAAGGATAGATGACCAGTACCGTGAGGAGTGTTTAGAAAAAGCCACGATGATACATGAGTCTAGAAAGGCTTTAGAGAGAGCAATGCTTAAGATGGGTCTTTCTTTTATATCATGGTTCATTCTTTTTTTTTTTTAATATTTTTTTTTTATTTTTCGCTAAAAGTATTACAAAGGGTATTACATAAGTGTCCTTTTTTCCCCCCCACCCTTGACAAGCCCCTGCCCTCCCTTACCCCCAGTGTCTTATGTCCATTAGTTATGGTTATATGGATGCATACAAGTCCTTCATGGTTCATTCTTATAGAGTGTCGCGAGCATGTCCAAGGAAGGGAAGATCTAATTAAGTGAGGAAATAGATCACAAGAAAGCTAATCCTGAATATGTACATTTTCCAGTAAATAGAATGCATACGAGTTCAAGCCATTTTTTATTGATTTATTAAGTTATTACATATGTGTCCTTATCCCCACGTTCCCCCCTACCCCCCCCCACTCATGCCCTCACCCCTCTGTTGTCTGTCCAGTTTTGCTGAAGCATAGATGTTTTATTGGTGTTAAAAATAATGTAATTATAGATAATGTAGATTTAATTCATGTTATTTTTTTATTCCTATCTAAAGTACCTTTCTTTCATACATTTCCTTCTGTAAACAACTGTTAAGATAAGACACGTATGCATATTGTTTTTGAATTTTATGTTGGGAAAAACAATTATCTGACTTTGGCTTTCTAGAATTTATAAGTTGCAAACTCTACCCAGTGCCTTCAACTCCATATAATTATAGTGAAACAATCGTAAGGTGGCCAATTGTCTCTTTATTATCTTGTATATAGAATGTTCACACCAACAGTTTTCAAGAAGTTGAAGAGATGCAGGATGATAAGAAGCAGGTCTGTTTGAAGGTGGAGTAAATAGTATCATTGGTCATGATTTGGAAAATTAATAATTTCTGTTTTCTCATATATGACAAATCTGAAGATAAAGCAACAAGAAATTGAAAAATATTTTTATTGTTAGTCACCTAAATGTAGTCCAAAAGGTAATTTATTAAATAAAGAAAACTTTGGTTTCATAGCAAAAGATAATATAACACCAAGTAGATAAATCAGTTTGAATTCTGTTGGTATATTATGTAAATTCACTGCAAAATTATTCATCTACTTATTTTAAAATCGTTGTCACTTCTTGGATAAAAAATGCAAAGGGAAATTATTGATCCATAGGTAGAAAAGGAAATGACTGATTCTGAAGCACTGGCTGAATAGCATGTGTTGTTTTAGCTAAATCGCATGTATGTTTTAAATGACTTTCTGATGGTAGGCCTTCCCCGATCTTGGCAATTCATTTATTCTCCCTTTTACTTGCATTCTGTTTCATCGTGCTACAATCACTGTCTGATATATACAAACAGCACATTTCTCTATTTAAAAAAAAATCAAAACCAAATCCAATTTAGATTGTAAGTAGCCTGTGCCATTTGCATAAAGAATCAATGTGCTTCTTGCTAGATAGTTAAACCCACAAAGTCAAGACCGTGTTTTACATAAGGCTTGTGCATTCTCTCTGAGCCAAGCCTGATAAAAATGTACATAATGAAACTGCAGCCCTGTCAAGGGGTTTGTACGCTCGAGCTTGACATTGGTATAATTGAGAGGCCGAGTAAAAGTCCCATCACCAGGCCTTTTGTGAGCCCCAGTGACAATAGTGATACAAACAAAAAGATGTTTAGGAACTTTCAGCGTATGCATTTATATTTTAACTAGAGGCCAGGTGCACAAACTGCCAGGTGCACAAACTTTGTGCAAGAGTAGGCCTTCCTTCCCCCGGCTGCTGGCACCAGGGACCTGAGCTTCCCTCGCAGCCCTGGCTTTCGTCCGGAAGGTCGTCTGGAAGGACATCTGGTCTAATTAACATATTACACTTTTATTATTATAGATTTTCATTAATCACTTAGAATAAGCAAATAATATTTTTAGTTGGAATTGAATACAAACTTCCTGAAGGGGGACTGAATCAGAGTATAACAGAAGCTAGAGCTCTGGGGTCAGATAGACAGGGGTTTGTGTTTCATTCTAGCTTTTTACTAGCTGTGTGATCCTGCCCAGGTTCCTTGGAATTTTCTCATCTCTAAATAATATTGGTAGTTACTACAACTTAAAAATATATATATAAAATTTCTGGCTATAGAAAGTAGTTAAGTATTCTTATCAAAGATGCTGTTATTTAGGCAAGTGTTAAAATATTACATTTGGGACCCTCCTTTGCTTTGAGATTTTGACTCACAATTGTTATCCAGTTGATTAGCTGGTTATATAGCGTTATAATATTAGAAGGCTGCCTTTCTGATGCTTACGTGGACGCATTAGTGTCAAGTGTGGTTGAGCCTGTGGAATAAGGCAAGGACCTGTCCCTAATTATTTTAATCATGCACAAAGAATGAAAAATGAAACTACACTAAAGGATAAACTCTTTAGAAGTGCAATACTGGTAAGTAAATATGGAAAGAACATTTTTAATACTGTTGACCCATTTGGCTTGATATTTTATATATAAATATATATGTATATTTATTAAAAAAAAAAAAAAA